>NW_028231991.1:1990000-2251368 GCF_054491065.1 Syngnathus leptorhynchus | reverse complement strand
GTTATTTCTTCATGTATAATGATCAACTCGATACTCCCTAGCCCCCAACAGCCTTTTTTTTCATAACACTTTAACCAGAGTGACGGGAGAGCGGCATTTCAGAAAACGTGCTTATCTCGGCGAGAAAAAGCGATTTCGGCAATAAAATTTAAAACGTGTGTAAAACATAAACCAAACGATGAAATTGGTTATTTCTTCATGTATAATGATCAACTCGATACTCCCTAGCCCCCAACAGCCTTTTTTTTCATAACACTTTAACCAGAGTGACGGGAGAGCGGCATTTCAGAAAACGTGCTTATCTCGGCGAGAAAAAGCGATTTCGGCAATAAAATTTAAAACGCGTGTAAAACATAAACCAAACGATGAAATTGGTTATTTCTTCATGTATAATGATCAACTCGATACTCCCTAGCCCCCAACAGCCTTTTTTTTCATAACACTTTAACCAGAGTGACGGGAGAGCGGCATTTCAGAAAACGTGCTTATCTCGGCGAGAAAAAGCGATTTCGGCAATAAAATTTAAAACGCGTGTAAAACATAAACCAAACGATGAAATTGGTTATTTCTTCATGTATAATGATCAACTCGATACTCCCTAGCCCCCAACAGCCTTTTTTTTCATAACACTTTAACCAGAGTGACAAGAGAGCGGCATTTCAGAAAACGTGCTTATCTCGGCGAGAAAAAGCGATTTCGGCAATAAAATTTAAAACGCGTGTAAAACATAAACCAAACGATGAAATTGGTTATTTCTTCATGTATAATGATCAACTCGATACTCCCTAGCCCCCAACAGCCTTTTTTTTCATAACACTTTAACCAGAGTGACGGGAGAGCGGCATTTCAGAAAACGTGCTTATCTCGGCGAGAAAAAGCGATTTCGGCAATAAAATTTAAAACGCGTGTAAAACATAAACCAAACGATGAAATTGGTTATTTCTTCATGTATAATGATCAACTCGATACTCCCTAGCCCCCAACAGCCTTTTTTTTCATAACACTTTAACCAGAGTGACGGGAGAGCGGCATTTCAGAAAACGTGCTTATCTCGGCGAGAAAAAGCGATTTCGGCAATAAAATTTAAAACGCGTGTAAAACATAAACCAAACGATGAAATTGGTTATTTCTTCATGTATAATGATCAACTCGATACTCCCTAGCCCCCAACAGCCTTTTTTTTCATAACACTTTAACCAGAGTGACGGGAGAGCGGCATTTCAGAAAACGTGCTTATCTCGGCGAGAAAAAGCGATTTCGGCAATAAAATTTAAAACGCGTGTAAAACATAAACCAAACGATGAAATTGGTTATTTCTTCATGTATAATGATCAACTCGATACTCCCTAGCCCCCAACAGCCTTTTTTTTCATAACACTTTAACCAGAGTGACGGGAGAGCGGCATTTCAGAAAACGTGCTTATCTCGGCGAGAAAAAGCGATTTCGGCAATAAAATTTAAAACGCGTGTAAAACATAAACCAAACGATGAAATTGGTTATTTCTTCATGTATAATGATCAACTCGATACTCCCTAGCCCCCAACAGCCTTTTTTTTCATAACACTTTAACCAGAGTGACGGGAGAGCGGCATTTCAGAAAACGTGCTTATCTCGGCGAGAAAAAGCGATTTCGGCAATAAAATTTAAAACGCGTGTAAAACATAAACCAAACGATGAAATTGGTTATTTCTTCATGTATAATGATCAACTCGATACTCCCTAGCCCACAACAGCCTTTTTTTTCATAACACTTTAACCAGAGTGACGGGAGAGCGGCATTTCAGAAAACGTGCTTATCTCGGCGAGAAAAAGCGATTTAGGCAATAAAATTTAAAACGCGTGTAAAACATAAACCAAACGATGAAATTGGTTATTTCTTCATGTATAATGATCAACTCGATACTCCCTAGCCCCCAACAGCCTTTTTTTTCATAACACTTTAACCAGAGTGACGGGAGAGCGGCATTTCAGAAAACGTGCTTATCTCGGCGAGAAAAAGCGATTTCGGCAATAAAATTTAAAACGCGTGTAAAACATAAACCAAACGATGAAATTGGTTATTTCTTCATGTATAATGATCAACTCGAGTCGAGCTCCAGGGAGAGAGGCTGATTTTTTGCTTTTTGAGGCCGACCGACGAACCGGCGCGGGGCGGACTCAAAAGCCCGCAGAGCCGTAGGCACTTAGAAAAGTTTCGCCTTTGGCTGTGAGCTCCAGGGGGAGAGGCTGGTTTTGCGTTATTTCAGGCCGGCTGGAGAACCGGCGCGGGTCGGACGCACAATCCCCGCAGAGCCGTGGGCACTTAGAAAATTTTCGCCAAGTTGGCTCTGAGCGCCTGGTACCTAATATGGAAGTATAGAGGCCGACTTTCGGGCAAGATCACGCCGCGTTAGGCTTCCAGGACCCCGGCTAAGCAATTTTACCGGCCCGCCCGGTTCTTTTTTTGAACCAGTCCGGTTCTTTTTACACTTCCAGCTGGAGCTCAGCAGCGGCTTTTGGCGCAAGATCACGCCGGGTTAGGCTTCCAGGACCTCGGCTAAGCAATTCTACCGGGCCGCCCGGTTCTTTTTTTGAACCAGCCCGGTTCTTTTTACACTTCCAGCTGAAGCTCACGAGCGGCTTTTGGGACAAGATCACGCCGTGTTAGGCTTCCAGAGCCCCGGCTAAGCAATTTTACCGGCCCGCCCGGTTCTTTTTTTTTTAACCAGCCCGGTTCTTTTTACACTTCCAGCTGGAGCTCAGCAGCGGCTTTTTGGACAATATCACGCCGGGTTAGGCTTCCAGGACCCCGGCTAAGCAATTTTACCGGGCCGCCCGGTTCTTTTTTTGAACCAGCCCGGTTCTTTTTACACTTCCAGCTGGAGCTCACGAGCGGCTTTTTGGACAAGATCACGCCTGGTTAGGCTTCCAGAGCCCCGGCTAAGCAATTTTAACGGGCCGCCCGGTTCTTTTTTTTAACCAGCCTGGTTCTTTTTACACTTCCAGCTGGAGCTCAGCAGCGGCTTTTTGGACAAGATCACGCCGTGTTAGGCTTCCAGAGCCCCGGCTAAGCAATTTTACCGGGTCGCCCGGTTCTTTTTTTAACCAGCCCGGTTCTTTTTACACTTCCAGCTGGAGCTCAGCAGCGGCTTTTTGCACAGTATCACGCCGGGTTAGGCTTCCAGGACCCCGGCTAGGCAATTTTACCGGGCCGCCCGGTTCTTTTTTTTAACCAGCCCGGTTCTTTTTACACTTCCAGCTGGAGCTCAGCAGCGGCTTTTTGGACAAGATCACGCCGTGTTAGGCTTCCAGAGCCCCGGCTAAGCAATTTTACCGGGTCGCCCGGTTCTTTTTTTTAACCAGCCCGGTTCTTTTTACACTTCCAGCTGGAGCTCAGCAGCGGCTTTTTGGACAAGATCACGCCGTGTTAGGCTTCCAGAGCCCCGGCTAAGCAATTTTACCGGGTCGCCCGGTTCTTTTTTTAACCAGCCCGGTTCTTTTTACACATCCAGCTGGAGCTCAGCAGCGTGTAAAACATAAACCAAACGATGAAATTGGTTATTTCTTCATGTATAATGATCAACTCGATACTCCCTAGCCCCCAACAGCCTTTTTTTTCATAACACTTTAACCAGAGTGACGGGAGAGCGGCATTTCAGAAAACGTGCTTATCTCGGCGAGAAAAAGCGATTTCGGCAATAAAATTTAAAACGCGTGTAAAACATAAACCAAACGATGAAATTGGTTATTTCTTCATGTATAATGATCAACTCGATACTCCCTAGCCCCCAACAGCCTTTTTTTTCATAACACTTTAACCAGAGTGACGGGAGAGCGGCATTTCAGAAAACGTGCTTATCTCGGCGAGAAAAAGCGATTTCGGCAATAAAATTTAAAACGCGTGTAAAACATAAACCAAACGATGAAATTGGTTATTTCTTCATGTATAATGATCAACTCGATACTCCCTAGCCCCCAACAGCCTTTTTTTTCATAACACTTTAACCAGAGTGACGGGAGAGCGGCATTTCAGAAAACGTGCTTATCTCGGCGAGAAAAAGCGATTTCGGCAATAAAATTTAAAACGCGTGTAAAACATAAACCAAACGATGAAATTGGTTATTTCTTCATGTATAATGATCAACTCGATACTCCCTAGCCCCCAACAGCCTTTTTTTTCATAACACTTTAACCAGAGTGACGGGAGAGCGGCATTTCAGAAAACGTGCTTATCTCGGCGAGAAAAAGCGATTTCGGCAATAAAATTTAAAACGCGTGTAAAACATAAACCAAACGATGAAATTGGTTATTTCTTCATGTATAATGATCAACTCGATACTCCCTAGCCCCCAACAGCCTTTTTTTTCATAACACTTTAACCAGAGTGACGGGAGAGCGGCATTTCAGAAAACGTGCTTATCTCGGCGAGAAAAAGCGATTTCGGCAATAAAATTTAAAACGCGTGTAAAACATAAACCAAACGATGAAATTGGTTATTTCTTCATGTATAATGATCAACTCGATACTCCCTAGCCCCCAACAGCCTTTTTTTTCACAACACTTTAACCAGAGTGACGGGAGAGCGGCATTTCAGAAAACGTGCTTATCTCGGCGAGAAAAAGTGATTTTGGCAATAAAATTTAAAACGCGTGTAAAACATAAACCAAACGATGAAATTGGTTATTTCTTCATGTATAATGATCAACTCGATACTCCCTAGCCCCCAACAGCCTTTTTTTTCATAACACTTTAACCAGAGTGACGGGAAAGCGGCATTTCAGAAAACGTGCTTATCTCGGCGAGAAAAAGCGATTTCGGCAATAAAATTTAAAACGCGTGTAAAACATAAACCAAACGATGAAATTGGTTATTTCTTCATGTATAATGATCAACTCGATACTCCCTAGCCCCCAACAGCCTTTTTTTTCATAACACTTTAACCAGAGTGACGGGAGAGCGGCATTTCAGAAAACGTGCTTATCTCGGCGAGAAAAAGCGATTTCGGCAATAAAATTTAAAACGCGTGTAAAACATAAACCAAACGATGAAATTGGTTATTTCTTCATGTATAATGATCAACTCGATACTCCCTAGCCCCCAACAGCCTTTTTTTTCATAACACTTTAACCAGAGTGACGGGAGAGCGGCATTTCAGAAAACGTGCTTATCTCGGCGAGAAAAAGCGATTTCGGCAATAAAATTTAAAACGCGTGTAAAACATAAACCAAACGATGAAATTGGTTATTTCTTCATGTATAATGATCAACTCGATACTCCCTAGCCCCCAACAGCCTTTTTTTTCCACAACACTTTAACCAGAGTGACGGGAGAGCGGCATTTCAGAAAACGTGCTTATCTCGGCGAGAAAAAGCGATTTCGGCAATAAAATTTAAAACGCGTGTAAAACATAAACCAAACGATGAAATTGGTTATTTCTTCATGTATAATGATCAACTCGATACTCCCTAGCCCCCAACAGCCTTTTTTTTCATAACACTTTAACCAGAGTGACGGGAAAGCGGCATTTCAGAAAACGTGCTTATCTCGGCGAGAAAAAGCGATTTCGGCAATAAAATTTAAAACGCGTGTAAAACATAAACCAAACGATGAAATTGGTTATTTCTTCATGTATAATGATCAACTCGATACTCCCTAGCCCCCAACAGCCTTTTTTTTCATAACACTTTAACCAGAGTGACGGGAGAGCGGCATTTCAGAAAACGTGCTTATCTCGGCGAGAAAAAGCGATTTCGGCAATAAAATTTAAAACGCGTGTAAAACATAAACCAAACGATGAAATTGGTTATTTCTTCATGTATAATGATCAACTCGATACTCCCTAGCCCCCAACAGCCTTTTTTTTCATAACACTTTAACCAGAGTGACGGGAGAGCGGCATTTCAGAAAACGTGCTTATCTCGGCGAGAAAAAGCGATTTCGGCAATAAAATTTAAAACGCGTGTAAAACATAAACCAAACGATGAAATTGGTTATTTCTTCATGTATAATGATCAACTCGATACTCCCTAGCCCCCAACAGCCTTTTTTTTCATAACACTTTAACCAGAGTGACGGGAGAGCGGCATTTCAGAAAACGTGCTTATCTCGGCGAGAAAAAGCGATTTCGGCAATAAAATTTAAAACGCGTGTAAAACATAAACCAAACGATGAAATTGGTTATTTCTTCATGTATAATGATCAACTCGATACTCCCTAGCCCCCAACAGCCTTTTTTTTCACAACACTTTAACCAGAGTGACGGGAGAGCGGCATTTCAGAAAACGTGCTTATCTCGGCGAGAAAAAGTGATTTTGGCAATAAAATTTAAAACGCGTGTAAAACATAAACCAAACGATGAAATTGGTTATTTCTTCATGTATAATGATCAACTCGATACTCCCTAGCCCCCAACAGCCTTTTTTTTCATAACACTTTAACCAGAGTGACGGGAAAGCGGCATTTCAGAAAACGTGCTTATCTCGGCGAGAAAAAGCGATTTCGGCAATAAAATTTAAAACGCGTGTAAAACATAAACCAATCGATGAAATTGGTTATTTCTTCATGTATAATGATCAACTCGATACTCCCTAGCCCCCAACAGCCTTTTTTTTCATAACACTTTAACCAGAGTGACGGGAGAGCGGCATTTCAGAAAACGTGCTTATCTCGGCGAGAAAAAGCGATTTCGGCAATAAAATTTAAAACGCGTGTAAAACATAAACCAAACGATGAAATTGGTTATTTCTTCATGTATAATGATCAACTCGATACTCCCTAGCCCCCAACAGCCTTTTTTTTCATAACACTTTAACCAGAGTGACGGGAGAGCGGCATTTCAGAAAACGTGCTTATCTCGGCGAGAAAAAGCGATTTCGGCAATAAAATTTAAAACGCGTGTAAAACATAAACCAAACGATGAAATTGGTTATTTCTTCATGTATAATGATCAACTCGATACTCCCTAGCCCCCAACAGCCTTTTTTTTCACAACACTTTAACCAGAGTGACGGGAGAGCGGCATTTCAGAAAACGTGCTTATCTCGGCGAGAAAAAGCGATTTCGGCAATAAAATTTAAAACGCGTGTAAAACATAAACCAAACGATGAAATTGGTTATTTCTTCATGTATAATGATCAACTCGATACTCCCTAGCCCCCAACAGCCTTTTTTTTCATAACACTTTAACCAGAGTGACGGGAAAGCGGCATTTCAGAAAACGTGCTTATCTCGGCGAGAAAAAGCGATTTCGGCAATAAAATTTAAAACGCGTGTAAAACATAAACCAAACGATGAAATTGGTTATTTCTTCATGTATAATGATCAACTCGATACTCCCTAGCCCCCAACAGCCTTTTTTTTCATAACACTTTAACCAGAGTGACGGGAGAGCGGCATTTCAGAAAACGTGCTTATCTCGGCGAGAAAAAGCGATTTCGGCAATAAAATTTAAAACGCGTGTAAAACATAAACCAAACGATGAAATTGTTTTTTTCTTCATGTATAATGATCAACTCGATACTCCCTAGCCCCCAACAGCCTTTTTTTTCATAACACTTTAACCAGAGTGACGGGAGAGCGGCATTTCAGAAAACGTGCTTATCTCGGCGAGAAAAAGCGATTTCGGCAATAAAATTTAAAACGCGTGTAAAACATAAACCAAACGATGAAATTGGTTATTTCTTCATGTATAATGATCAACTCGATACTCCCTAGCCCCCAACAGCCTTTTTTTTCATAACACTTTAACCAGAGTGACGGGAGAGCGGCATTTCAGAAAACGTGCTTATCTCGGCGAGAAAAAGCGATTTCGGCAATAAAATTTAAAACGCGTGTAAAACATAAACCAAACGATGAAATTGGTTATTTCTTCATGTATAATGATCAACTCGATACTCCCTAGCCCCCAACAGCCTTTTTTTTCATAACACTTTAACCAGAGTGACGGGAGAGCGGCATTTCAGAAAACGTGCTTATCTCGGCGAGAAAAAGCGATTTCGGCAATAAAATTTAAAACGCGTGTAAAACATAAACCAAACGATGAAATTGGTTATTTCTTCATGTATAATGATCAACTCGATACTCCCTAGCCCCCAACAGCCTTTTTTTTCACAACACTTTAACCAGAGTGACGGGAGAGCGGCATTTCAGAAAACGTGCTTATCTCGGCGAGAAAAAGCGATTTCGGCAATAAAATTTAAAACGCGTGTAAAACATAAACCAAACGATGAAATTGGTTATTTCTTCATGTATAATGATCAACTCGATACTCCCTAGCCCCCAACAGCCTTTTTTTTCATAACACTTTAACCAGAGTGACGGGAGAGCGGCATTTCAGAAAACGTGCTTATCTCGGCGAGAAAAAGCGATTTCGGCAATAAAATTTAAAACGCGTGTAAAACATAAACCAAACGATGAAATGGGTTATTTCTTCATGTATAATGATCAACTCGATACTCCCTAGCCCCCAACAGCCTTTTTTTTCATAACACTTTAACCAGAGTGACGGGAGAGCGGCATTTCAGAAAACGTGCTTATCTCGGCGAGAAAAAGCGATTTCGGCAATAAAATTTAAAACGCGTGTAAAACATAAACCAAACGATGAAATTGGTTATTTCTTCATGTATAATGATCAACTCGATACTCCCTAGCCCCCAACAGCCGTTTTTTTCATAACACTTTAACCAGAGTGACGGGAGAGCGGCATTTCAGAAAACGTGCTTATCTCGGCGAGAAAAAGCGATTTCGGCAATAAAATTTAAAACGCGTGTAAAACATAAACCAAACGATGAAATTGGTTATTTCTTCATGTATAATGATCAACTCGATACTCCCTAGCCCCCAACAGCCTTTTTTTTCATAACACTTTAACCAGAGTGACGGGAGAGCGGCATTTCAGAAAACGTGCTTATCTCGGCGAGAAAAAGCGATTTCGGCAATAAAATTTAAAACGCGTGTAAAACATAAACCAAACGATGAAATTGGTTATTTCTTCATGTATAATGATCAACTCGATACTCCCTAGCCCCCAACAGCCTTTTTTTTCATAACACTTTAACCAGAGTGACGGGAGAGCGGCATTTCAGAAAACGTGCTTATCTCGGCGAGAAAAAGCGATTTCGGCAATAAAATTTAAAACGCGTGTAAAACATAAACCAAACGATGAAATTGGTTATTTCTTCATGTATAATGATCAACTCGATACTCCCTAGCCCCCAACAGCCTTTTTTTTCATAACACTTTAACCAGAGTGACGGGAGAGCGGCATTTCAGAAAACGTGCTTATCTCGGCGAGAAAAAGCGATTTCGGCAATAAAATTTAAAACGCGTGTAAAACATAAACCAAACGATGAAATTGGTTATTTCTTCATGTATAATGATCAACTCGATACTCCCTAGCCCCCAACAGCCTTTTTTTTCATAACACTTTAACCAGAGTGACGGGAGAGCGGCATTTCAGAAAACGTGCTTATCTCGGCGAGAAAAAGCGATTTCGGCAATAAAATTTAAAACGCGTGTAAAACATAAACCAAACGATGAAATTGGTTATTTCTTCATGTATAATGATCAACTTGATACTCCCTAGCCCCCAACAGCCTTTTTTTTCACAACACTTTAACCAGAGTGACGGGAGAGCGGCATTTCAGAAAACGTGCTTATCTCGGCGAGAAAAAGCGATTTCGGCAATAAAATTTAAAACGCGTGTAAAACATAAACCAAACGATGAAATTGGTTATTTCTTCATGTATAATGATCAACTCGATACTCCCTAGCCCCCAACAGCCTTTTTTTTCATAACACTTTAACCAGAGTGACGGGAGAGCGGCATTTCAGAAAACGTGCTTATCTCGGCGAGAAAAAGCGATTTCGGCAATAAAATTTAAAACGTGTGTAAAACATAAACCAAACGATGAAATTGGTTATTTCTTCATGTATAATGATCAACTCGATACTCCCTAGCCCCCAACAGCCTTTTTTTTCATAACACTTTAACCAGAGTGACGGGAGAGCGGCATTTCAGAAAACGTGCTTATCTCGGCGAGAAAAAGCGATTTCGGCAATAAAATTTAAAACGCGTGTAAAACATAAACCAAACGATGAAATTGGTTATTTCTTCATGTATAATGATCAACTCGATACTCCCTAGCCCCCAACAGCCTTTTTTTTCATAACACTTTAACCAGAGTGACGGGAGAGCGGCATTTCAGAAAACGTGCTTATCTCGGCGAGAAAAAGCGATTTCGGCAATAAAATTTAAAACGCGTGTAAAACATAAACCAAACGATGAAATTGGTTATTTCTTCATGTATAATGATCAACTCGATACTCCCTAGCCCCCAACAGCCTTTTTTTTCATAACACTTTAACCAGAGTGACAAGAGAGCGGCATTTCAGAAAACGTGCTTATCTCGGCGAGAAAAAGCGATTTCGGCAATAAAATTTAAAACGCGTGTAAAACATAAACCAAACGATGAAATTGGTTATTTCTTCATGTATAATGATCAACTCGATACTCCCTAGCCCCCAACAGCCTTTTTTTTCATAACACTTTAACCAGAGTGACGGGAGAGCGGCATTTCAGAAAACGTGCTTATCTCGGCGAGAAAAAGCGATTTCGGCAATAGAATTTAAAACGCGTGTAAAACATAAACCAAACGATGAAATTGGTTATTTCTTCATGTATAATGATCAACTCGATACTCCCTAGCCCCCAACAGCCTTTTTTTTCATAACACTTTAACCAGAGTGACGGGAGAGCGGCATTTCAGAAAACGTGCTTATCTCGGCGAGAAAAAGCGATTTCGGCAATAAAATTTAAAACGCGTGTAAAACATAAACCAAACGATGAAATTGGTTATTTCTTCATGTATAATGATTAACTCGATACTCCCTAGCCCCCAACAGCCTTTTTTTTCATAACAGTTTAACCAGAGTGACGGGAGAGCGGCATTTCAGAAAACGTGCTTATCTCGGCGAGAAAAAGCGATTTCGGCAATAGAATTTAAAACGCGTGTAAAACATAAACCAAACGATGAAATTGGTTATTTCTTCATGTATAATGATCAACTCGATACTCCCTAGCCCCCAACAGCCTTTTTTTTCATAACACTTTAACCAGAGTGACGGGAGAGCGGCATTTCAGAAAACGTGCTTATCTCGGCGAGAAAAAGCGATTTCGGCAATAAAATTTAAAACGCGTGTAAAACATAAACCAAACGATGAATTGGTTATTTCTTCATGTATAATGATCAACTCGATACTCCCTAGCCCCCAACAGCCTTTTTTTTCATAACACTTTAACCAGAGTGACGGGAGCGGCATTTCAGAAAACGTGCTTATCTCGGCGAGAAAAAGCGATTTCGGCAATAAAATTTAAAACGCGTGTAAAACATAAACCAAACGATGAAATTGGTTATTTCTTCATGTATAATGATCAACTCGATACTCCCTAGCCCCCAACAGCCTTTTTTTTCATAACACTTTAACCAGAGTGACGGGAGAGCGGCATTTCAGAAAACGTGCTTATCTCGGCGAGAAAAAGCGATTTCGGCAATAAAATTTAAAACGCGTGTAAAACATAAACCAAACGATGAAATTGGTTATTTCTTCATGTATAATGATCAACTCGATACTCCCTAGCCCCCAACAGCCTTTTTTTTCATAACACTTTAACCAGAGTGACGGGAGAGCGGCATTTCAGAAAACGTGCTTATCTCGGCGAGAAAAAGCGATTTCGGCAATAAAATTTAAAACGCGTGTAAAACATAAACCAAACGATGAAATTGGTTATTTCTTCATGTATAATGATCAACTCGATACTCCCTAGCCCCCAACAGCCTTTTTTTTCATAACACTTTAACCAGAGTGACGGAGAGCGGCATTTCAGAAAACGTGCTTATCTCGGCGAGAAAAAGCGATTTCGGCAATAAAATTTAAAACGCGTGTAAAACATAAACCAAACGATGAAATTGGTTATTTCTTCATGTATAATGATCAACTCGATACTCCCTAGCCCCCAACAGCCTTTTTTTTCATAACACTTTAACCAGAGTGACGGGAGAGCGGCATTTCAGAAAACGTGCTTATCTCGGCGAGAAAAAGCGATTTCGGCAATAAAATTTAAAACGCGTGTAAAACATAAACCAAACGATGAAATTGGTTATTTCTTCATGTATAATGATCAACTCGATACTCCCTAGCCCCCAACAGCCTTTTTTTTCATAACACTTTAACCAGAGTGACAGGGAGAGCGGCATTTCAGAAAACGTGCTTATCTCGGCGAGAAAAAGCGATTTCGGCAATAAAATTTAAAACGCGTGTAAAACATAAACCAAACGATGAAATTGGTTATTTCTTCATGTATAATGATCAACTCGATACTCCCTAGCCCCCAACAGCCTTTTTTTTCATAACACTTTAACCAGAGTGACGGGAGAGCGGCATTTCAGAAAACGTGCTTATCTCGGCGAGAAAAAGCGATTTCGGCAATAAAATTTAAAACGCGTGTAAAACATAAACCAAACGATGAAATTGGTTATTTCTTCATGTATAATGATCAACTCGATACTCCCTAGCCCCCAACAGCCTTTTTTTTTCATAACACTTTAACCAGAGTGACGGGAGAGCGGCATTTCAGAAAACGTGCTTATCTCGGCGAGAAAAAGCGATTTCGGCAATAAAATTTAAAACGCGTGTAAAACATAAACCAAACGATGAAATTGGTTATTTCTTCATGTATAATGATCAACTCGATACTCCCTAGCCCCCAACAGCCTTTTTTTTTCATAACACTTTAACCAGAGTGACAGGGAGAGCGGCATTTCAGAAAACGTGCTTATCTCGGCGAGAAAAAGCGATTTCGGCAATAAAATTTAAAACGCGTGTAAAACATAAACCAAACGATGAAATTGGTTATTTCTTCATGTATAATGATCAACTCGATACTCCCTAGCCCCCAACAGCCTTTTTTTCATAACACTTTAACCAGAGTGACGGGAGAGCGGCATTTCAGAAAACGTGCTTATCTCGGCGAGAAAAAGCGATTTCGGCAATAAAATTTAAAACGCGTGTAAAACATAAACCAAACGATGAAATTGGTTATTTCTTCATGTATAATGATCAACTCGATACTCCCTAGCCCCCAACAGCCTTTTTTTTCATAACACTTTAACCAGAGTGACGGGAGAGCGGCATTTCAGAAAACGTGCTTATCTCGGCGAGAAAAAGCGATTTCGGCAATAAAATTTAAAACGCGTGTAAAACATAAACCAAACGATGAAATTGGTTATTTCTTCATGTATAATGATCAACTCGATACTCCCTAGCCCCCAACAGCCTTTTTTTTCATAACACTTTAACCAGAGTGACGGGAGAGCGGCATTTCAGAAAACGTGCTTATCTCGGCGAGAAAAAGCGATTTCGGCAATAGAAATTTAAAACGCGTGTAAAACATAAACCAAACGATGAAATTGGTTATTTCTTCATGTATAATGATCAACTCGATACTCCCTAGCCCCCAACAGCCTTTTTTTTCATAACACTTTAACCAGAGTGACGGGAGAGCGGCATTTCAGAAAACGTGCTTATCTCGGCGAGAAAAAGCGATTTCGGCAATAAATTTAAAACGCGTGTAAAACATAAACCAAACGATGAAATTGGTTATTTCTTCATGTATAATGATCAACTCGATACTCCCTAGCCCCCAACAGCCTTTTTTTTCATAACACTTTAACCAGAGTGACGGGAGAGCGGCATTTCAGAAAACGTGCTTATCTCGGCGAGAAAAAGCGATTTCGGCAATAAAATTTAAAACGCGTGTAAAACATAAACCAAACGATGAAATTGGTTATTTCTTCATGTATAATGATCAACTCGATACTCCCTAGCCCCAACAGCCTTTTTTTTCATAACACTTTAACCAGAGTGACGGGAGAGCGGCATTTCAGAAAACGTGCTTATCTCGGCGAGAAAAAGCGATTTCGGCAATAAAATTTAAAACGCGTGTAAAACATAAACCAAACGATGAAATTGGTTATTTCTTCATGTATAATGATCAACTCGATACTCCCTAGCCCCCAACAGCCTTTTTTTTCATAACACTTTAACCAGAGTGACGGGAGAGCGGCATTTCAGAAAACGTGCTTATCTCGGCGAGAAAAAGCGATTTCGGCAATAAAATTTAAAACGCGTGTAAAACATAAACCAAACGATGAAATTGGTTATTTCTTCATGTATAATGATCAACTCGATACTCCCTAGCCCCCAACAGCCTTTTTTTTCATAACACTTTAACCAGAGTGACGGGAGAGCGGCATTTCAGAAAACGTGCTTATCTCGGCGAGAAAAAGCGATTTCGGCAATAAAATTTAAAACGCGTGTAAAACATAAACCAAACGATGAAATTGGTTATTCTTCATGTATAATGATCAACTCGATACTCCCTAGCCCCCAACAGCCTTTTTTTTCATAACACTTTAACCAGAGTGACGGGAGAGCGGCATTTCAGAAAACGTGCTTATCTCGGCGAGAAAAAGCGATTTCGGCAATAAAATTTAAAACGCGTGTAAAACATAAACCAAACGATGAAATTGGTTATTTTCTTCATGTATAATGATCAACTCGATACTCCCTAGCCCCCAACAGCCTTTTTTTTCATAACACTTTAACCAGAGTGACGGGAGAGCGGCATTTCAGAAAACGTGCTTATCTCGGCGAGAAAAAGCGATTTCGGCAATAAAATTTAAAACGCGTGTAAAACATAAACCAAACGATGAAATTGGTTATTTCTTCATGTATAATGATCAACTCGATACTCCCTAGCCCCCAACAGCCTTTTTTTTCATAACACTTTAACCAGAGTGACGGGGAGAGCGGCATTCAGAAAACGTGCTTATCTCGGCGAGAAAAAGCGATTTCGGCAATAAAATTTAAAACGCGTGTAAAACCCAAACGATGAAATTGGTTATTTCTTCATGTATAATGATCAACTCGATACTCCCTAGCCCCCAACAGCCTTTTTTTTCATAACACTTTAACCAGAGTGACGGGAGAGCGGCATTTCAGAAAACGTGCTTATCTCGGCGAGAAAAAGCGATTTCGGCAATAAAATTTAAAACGCGTGTAAAACATAAACCAAACGATGAAATTGGTTATTTCTTCATGTATAATGATCAACTCGATACTCCCTAGCCCCCAACAGCCTTTTTTTTCATAACACTTTAACCAGAGTGACGGGAGAGCGGCATTTCAGAAAACGTGCTTATCTCGGCGAGAAAAAGCGATTTCGGCAATAAAATTTAAAACGCGTGTAAAACATAAACCAAACGATGAAATTGGTTATTTCTTCATGTATAATGATCAACTCGATACTCCCTAGCCCCCAACAGCCTTTTTTTTCATAACACTTTAACCAGAGTGACGGGAGAGCGGCATTTCAGAAAACGTGCTTATCTCGGCGAGAAAAAGCGATTTCGGCAATAAAATTTAAAACGCGTGTAAAACATAAACCAAACGATGAAATTGGTTATTTCTTCATGTATAATGATCAACTCGATACTCCCTAGCCCCCAACAGCCTTTTTTTTCATAACACTTTAACCAGAGTGACGGGAGAGCGGCATTTCAGAAAACGTGCTTATCTCGGCGAGAAAAAGCGATTTCGGCAATAAAATTTAAAACGCGTGTAAAACATAAACCAAACGATGAAATTGGTTATTTCTTCATGTATAATGATCAACTCGATACTCCCTAGCCCCCAACAGCCTTTTTTTTCATAACACTTTAACCAGAGTGACGGGAGAGCGGCATTTCAGAAAACGTGCTTATCTCGGCGAGAAAAAGCGATTTCGGCAATAAAATTTAAAACGCGTGTAAAACATAAACCAAACGATGAAATTGGTTATTTCTTCATGTATAATGATCAACTCGATACTCCCTAGCCCCCAACAGCCTTTTTTTTCATAACACTTTAACCAGAGTGACGGGAGAGCGGCATTTCAGAAAACGTGCTTATCTCGGCGAGAAAAAGCGATTTCGGCAATAAAATTTAAAACGCGTGTAAAACATAAACCAAACGATGAAATTGGTTATTTCTTCATGTATAATGATCAACTCGATACTCCCTAGCCCCCAACAGCCTTTTTTTTCATAACACTTTAACCAGAGTGACGGGAGAGCGGCATTTCAGAAAACGTGCTTATCTCGGCGAGAAAAAGCGATTTCGGCAATAAAATTTAAAACGCGTGTAAAACATAAACCAAACGATGAAATTGGTTATTTCTTCATGTATAATGATCAACTCGATACTCCCTAGCCCCCAACAGCCTTTTTTTTCATAACACTTTAACCAGAGTGACGGGAGAGCGGCATTTCAGAAAACGTGCTTATCTCGGCGAGAAAAAGCGATTTCGGCAATAAAATTTAAAACGCGTGTAAAACATAAACCAAACGATGAAATTGGTTATTTCTTCATGTATAATGATCAACTCGATACTCCCTAGCCCCCAACAGCCTTTTTTTTCATAACACTTTAACCAGAGTGACGGGAGAGCGGCATTTCAGAAAACGTGCTTATCTCGGCGAGAAAAAGCGATTTCGGCAATAACATTTAAAACGCGTGTAAAACATAAACCAAACGATGAAATTGGTTATTTCTTCATGTATAATGATCAACTCGATACTCCCTAGCCCCCAACAGCCTTTTTTTTCATAACACTTTAACCAGAGTGACGGGAGAGCGGCATTTCAGAAAACGTGCTTATCTCGGCGAGAAAAAGCGATTTCGGCAATAAAATTTAAAACGCGTGTAAAACATAAACCAAACGATGAAATTGGTTATTTCTTCATGTATAATGATCAACTCGATACTCCCTAGCCCCCAACAGCCTTTTTTTTCATAACACTTTAACCAGAGTGACGGGAGAGCGGCATTTCAGAAAACGTGCTTATCTCGGCGAGAAAAAGCGATTTCGGCAATAAAATTTAAAACGCGTGTAAAACATAAACCAAACGATGAAATTGGTTATTTCTTCATGTATAATGATCAACTCAATACTCCCTAGCCCCCAACAGCCTTTTTTTTCATAACACTTTAACCAGAGTGACGGGAGAGCGGCATTTCAGAAAACGTGCTTATCTCGGCGAGAAAAAGCGATTTCGGCAATAAAATTTAAAACGCGTGTAAAACATAAACCAAACGATGAAATTGGTTATTTCTTCATGTATAATGATCAACTCGATACTCCCTAGCCCCCAACAGCCTTTTTTTTCATAACACTTTAACCAGAGTGACGGGAGAGCGGCATTTCAGAAAACGTGCTTATCTCGGCGAGAAAAAGCGATTTCGGCAATAAAATTTAAAACGCGTGTAAAACATAAACCAAACGATGAAATTGGTTATTTCTTCATGTATAATGATCAACTCGATACTCCCTAGCCCCCAACAGCCTTTTTTTTCATAACACTTTAACCAGAGTGACGGGAGAGCGGCATTTCAGAAAACGTGCTTATCTCGGCGAGAAAAAGCGATTTCGGCAATACAATTTAAAACGCGTGTAAAACATAAACCAAACGATGAAATTGGTTATTTCTTCATGTATAATGATCAACTCGATACTCCCTAGCCCCCAACAGCCTTTTTTTTCATAACACTTTAACCAGAGTGACGGGAGAGCGGCATTTCAGAAAACGTGCTTATCTCGGCGAGAAAAAGCGATTTCGGCAATAAAATTTAAAACGCGTGTAAAACATAAACCAAACGATGAAATTGGTTATTTCTTCATGTATAATAATCAACTCGATACTCCCTAGCCCCCAACAGCCTTTTTTTTTCATAACACTTTAACCAGAGTGACGGGAGAGCGGCATTTCAGAAAACGTGCTTATCTCGGCGAGAAAAAGCGATTTCGGCAATAAAATTTAAAACGCGTGTAAAACATAAACCAAACGATGAAATTGGTTATTTCTTCATGTATAATGATCAACTCGATACTCCCTAGCCCCCAACAGCCTTTTTTTTCATAACACTTTAACCAGAGTGACGGGAGAGCGGCATTTCAGAAAACGTGCTTATCTCGGCGAGAAAAAGCAATTTCGGCAATAAAATTTAAAACGCGTGTAAAACATAAACCAAACGATGAAATTGGTTATTTCTTCATGTATAATGATCAACTCGATACTCCCTAGCCCCCAACAGCCTTTTTTTTCATAACACTTTAACCAGAGTGACGGGAAAGCGGCATTTCAGAAAACGTGCTTATCTCGGCGAGAAAAAGCGATTTCGGCAATAAAATTTAAAACGCGTGTAAAACATAAACCAAACGATGAAATTGGTTATTTCTTCATGTATAATGATCAACTCGATACTCCCTATCCCCCAACAGCCTTTTTTTTCATAACACTTTAACCAGAGTGACGGGAGAGCGGCATTTCAGAAAACGTGCTTATCTCGGCGAGAAAAAGCGATTTCGGCAATAAAATTTAAAACGCGTGTAAAACATAAACCAAACGATGAAATTGGTTATTTCTTCGTGTATAATGATCAACTCGATACTCCCTAGCCCCCAACAGCCTTTTTTTTCATAACACTTTAACCAGAGTGACGGGAGAGCGGCATTTCAGAAAACGTGCTTATCTCGGCGAGAAAAAGCGATTTCGGCAATAAAATTTAAAACGCGTGTAAAACATAAACCAAACGATGAAATTGGTTATTTCTTCATGTATAATGATCAACTCGATACTCCCTAGCCCCCAACAGCCTTTTTTTTCATAACACTTTAACCAGAGTGACGGGAGAGCGGCATTTCAGAAAACGTGCTTATCTCGGCGAGAAAAAGCGATTTCGGCAATAAAATTTAAAACGCGTGTAAAACATAAACCAAACGATGAAATTGGTTATTTCTTCATGTATAATGATCAACTCGATACTCCCTAGCCCCCAACAGCCTTTTTTTTCATAACACTTTAACCAGAGTGACGGGAGAGCGGCATTTCAGAAAACGTGCTTATCTCGGCGAGAAAAAGCGATTTCGGCAATAACATTTAAAACGCGTGTAAAACATAAACCAAACGATGAAATTGGTTATTTCTTCATGTATAATGATCAACTCGATACTCCCTAGCCCCCAACAGCCTTTTTTTTCATAACACTTTAACCAGAGTGACGGGAGAGCGGCATTTCAGAAAACGTGCTTATCTCGGCGAGAAAAAGCGATTTCGGCAATAAAATTTAAAACGCGTGTAAAACATAAACCAAACGATGAAATTGGTTATTTCTTCATGTATAATGATCAACTCGATACTCCCTAGCCCCCAACAGCCTTTTTTTTCATAACATTTTAACCAGAGTGACGGGAGAGCGGCATTTCAGAAAACGTGCTTATCTCGGCGAGAAAAAGCAATTTCGGCAATAAAATTTAAAACGCGTGTAAAACATAAACCAAACGATGAAATTGGTTATTTCTTCATGTATAATGATCAACTCGATACTCCCTAGCCCCCAACAGCCTTTTTTTTCATAACACTTTAACCAGAGTGACGGGAAAGCGGCATTTCAGAAAACGTGCTTATCTCGGCGAGAAAAAGCGATTTCGGCAATAAAATTTAAAACGCGTGTAAAACATAAACCAAACGATGAAATTGGTTATTTCTTCATGTATAATGATCAACTCGATACTCCCTATCCCCCAACAGCCTTTTTTTTCATAACACTTTAACCAGAGTGACGGGAGAGCGGCATTTCAGAAAACGTGCTTATCTCGGCGAGAAAAAGCGATTTCGGCAATAAAATTTAAAACGCGTGTAAAACATAAACCAAACGATGAAATTGGTTATTTCTTCATGTATAATGATCAACTCGATACTCCCTAGCCCCCAACAGCCTTTTTTTTCATAACACTTTAACCAGAGTGACGGGAGAGCGGCATTTCAGAAAACGTGCTTATCTCGGCGAGAAAAAGCGATTTCGGCAATACAATTTAAAACGCGTGTAAAACATAAACCAAACGATGAAATTGGTTATTTCTTCATGTATAATGATCAACTCGATACTCCCTAGCCCCCAACAGCCTTTTTTTTCATAACACTTTAACCAGAGTGACGGGAGAGCGGCATTTCAGAAAACGTGCTTATCTCGGCGAGAAAAAGCGATTTCGGCAATAAAATTTAAAACGCGTGTAAAACATAAACCAAACGATGAAATTGGTTATTTCTTCATGTATAATAATCAACTCGATACTCCCTAGCCCCCAACAGCCTTTTTTTTTCATAACACTTTAACCAGAGTGACGGGAGAGCGGCATTTCAGAAAACGTGCTTATCTCGGCGAGAAAAAGCGATTTCGGCAATAAAATTTAAAACGCGTGTAAAACATAAACCAAACGATGAAATTGGTTATTTCTTCATGTATAATGATCAACTCGATACTCCCTAGCCCCCAACAGCCTTTTTTTTCATAACACTTTAACCAGAGTGACGGGAGAGCGGCATTTCAGAAAACGTGCTTATCTCGGCGAGAAAAAGCGATTTCGGCAATAAAATTTAAAACGCGTGTAAAACATAAACCAAACGATAAAATTGGTTATTTCTTCATGTATAATGATCAACTCGATACTCCCTAGCCCCCAACAGCCTTTTTTTTCATAACACTTTAACCAGAGTGACGGGAGAGCGGCATTTCAGAAAACGTGCTTATCTCGGCGAGAAAAAGCGATTTCGGCAATAAAATTTAAAACGCGTGTAAAACATAAACCAAACGATGAAATTGGTTATTTCTTCATGTATAATGATCAACTCGATACTCCCTAGCCCCCAACAGCCTTTTTTTTCATAACACTTTAACCAGAGTGACGGGAGAGCGGCATTTCAGAAAACGTGCTTATCTCGGCGAGAAAAAGCGATTTCTGCAATAAAATTTAAAACGCATGTAAAACATAAACCAAACGATGAAATTGGTTATTTCTTCATGTATAATGATCAACTCGAGTCGAGCTCCAGGGAGAGAGGCTGATTTTTCGCTTTTTGAGGCCGACCGACGAACCGGCGCGGGGCGGACTCAAAAGCCCGCAGAGCCGTAGGCACTTAGAAAAGTTTCGCCTTTGGCTGTGAGCTCCAGGGGGAGAGGCTGGTTTTGCGTTATTTCAGGCCGGCTGGAGAACCGGCGCGGGTCGGACGCACAATCCCCGCAGAGCCGTGGGCACTTAGAAAATTTTCGCCAAGTTGGCTCTGAGCGCCTGGTACCTAATATGGAAGTATAGAGGCCGACTTTCGGGCAAGATCACGCCGCGTTAGCCTTCCAGGACCCCGGCTAAGCAATTTTACCGGGCCGCCCGGTTCTTTTTTTGAACCAGCCCGGTTCTTTTTACACTTCCAGCTGGAGCTCAGCAGCGGCTTTTGGCGCAAGATCAGGCCGGGTTAGGCTTCCAGGACCTCGGCTAAGCAATTCTACCGGGCCGCCCGGTTCTTTTTTTGAACCAGCCCGGTTCTTTTTACACTTCCAGCTGGAGCTCACGAGCGGCTTTTGGGACAAGATCACGCCGTGTTAGGCTTCCAGAGCCCCGGCTAAGCAATTTTACCGGCCGCCCGGTTCTTTTTTTTTAACCAGCCCGGTTCTTTTTACACTTCCAGCTGGAGCACAGCAACGGCTTTTTGGACAATATCACGCCGGGTTAGGCTTCCAGGACCCCGGCTAAGCAATTTTACCGGGCCGCCCGGTTCTTTTTTTTAACCAGCCCGGTTCTTTTTACACTTCCAGCTGGAGCTCACGAGCGGCTTTTTGGACAAGATCACGCCTGGTTAGGCTTCCAGAGCCCCGGCTAAGCAATTTTAACGGGCCGCCCGGTTCTTTTTTTTAACCAGCCCGGTTCTTTTTACACTTCCAGCTGGAGCTCAGCAGCGGCTATTTGGACAAGATCACGCCGTGTTAGGCTTCCAGAGCCCCGGTTAAGCAATTTTACCGGGTCGCCCGGTTCTTTTTTTAACCAGCCCGGTTCTTTTTACACTTCCAGCTGGAGCTCAGCAGCGGCTTTTTGCACAGTATCACGCCGGGTTAGGCTTCCAGGACCCCGGCTAGGCAATTTTACCGGGCCGCCCGGTTCTTTTTTTAACCAGCCCGGTTCTTTTTACACTTCCAGCTGTAGCTCAGCAGCGGCTTTTTGGACAAGATCACGCCGTGTTAGGCTTCCAGAGCCCCGGCTAAGCAATTTTACCGGGTCGCCCGGTTCTTTTTTTAACCAGCCCGCTTCTTTTTACACATCCAGCTGGAGCTCAGCAGCGTGTAAAACATAAACCAAACGATGAAATTGGTTATTTCTTCATGTATAATGATCAACTCGATACTCCCTAGCCCCCAACAGCCTTTTTTTCATAACACTTTAACCAGAGTGACGGGAGAGCGGAATTTCAGAAAACGTGCTTATCTCGGCGAGAAAAAGCGATTTCGGCAATAAAATTTAAAACGCGTGTAAAACATAAACCAAACGATGAAATTGGTTATTTCTTCATGTATAATGATCAACTCGTTACTCCCTAACCCCCAACAGCCTTTTTTTTCATAACACTTTAACCAGAGTGACGGGAGAGCGGCATTTCAGAAAACGTGCTTATCTCGGCGAGAAAAAGCGATTTCGGCAATAAAATTTAAAACGCGTGTAAAACATAAACCAAACGATGAAATTGGTTATTTCTTCATGTATAATGATCAACTCGATACTCCCTAGCCCCCAACAGCCTTTTTTTTCATAACACTTTAACCAGAGTGACGGGAGAGCGGCATTTCAGAAAACGTGCTTATCTCGGCGAGAAAAAGCGATTTCGGCAATAAAATTTAAAACGCGTGTAAAACATAAACCAACCGATGAAATTGGTTATTTCTTCATGTATAATGATCAACTCGATACTCCCTAGCCCCCAACAGCCTTTTTTTTCATAACACTTTAACCAGAGTGACGGGAGAGCGGCATTTCAGAAAACGTGCTTATCTCGGCGAGAAAAAGCGATTTCGGCAATAAAATTTAAAACGCGTGTAAAACATAAACCAAACGATGAAATTGGTTATTTCTTCATGTATAATGATCAACTCGATACTCCCTAGCCCCCAACAGCCTTTTTTTTCATAACACTTTAACCAGAGTGACGGGAGAGCGGCATTTCAGAAAACGTGCTTATCTCGGCGAGAAAAAGCGATTTCGGCAATAAAATTTAAAACGCGTGTAAAACATAAACCAAACGATGAAATTGGTTATTTCTTCATGTATAATGATCAACTCGATACTCCCTAGCCCCCAACAGCCTTTTTTTTCATAACATTTTAACCAGAGTGACGGGAGAGCGGCATTTCAGAAAACGTGCTTATCTCGGCGAGAAAAAGCAATTTCGGCAATAAAATTTAAAACGCGTGTAAAACATAAACCAAACGATGAAATTGGTTATTTCTTCATGTATAATGATCAACTCGATACTCCCTAGCCCCCAACAGCCTTTTTTTTCATAACACTTTAACCAGAGTGACGGGAGAGCGGCATTTCAGAAAACGTGCTTATCTCGGCGAGAAAAAGCGATTTCGGCAATAAAATTTAAAACGCGTGTAAAACATAAACCAAACGATGAAATTGGTTATTTCTTCATGTATAATGATCAACTCGATACTCCCTATCCCCCAACAGCCTTTTTTTTCATAACACTTTAACCAGAGTGACGGGAGAGCGGCATTTCAGAAAACGTGCTTATCTCGGCGAGAAAAAGCGATTTCGGCAATAAAATTTAAAACGCGTGTAAAACATAAACCAAACGATGAAATTGGTTATTTCTTCGTGTATAATGATCAACTCGATACTCCCTAGCCCCCAACAGCCTTTTTTTTCATAACACTTTAACCAGAGTGACGGGAGAGCGGCATTTCAGAAAACGTGCTTATCTCGGCGAGAAAAAGCGATTTCGGCAATAAAATTTAAAACGCGTGTAAAACATAAACCAAACGATGAAATTGGTTATTTCTTCATGTATAATGATCAACTCGATACTCCCTAGCCCCCAACAGCCTTTTTTTTCATAACACTTTAACCAGAGTGACGGGAGAGCGGCATTTCAGAAAACGTGCTTATCTCGGCGAGAAAAAGCGATTTCGGCAATAAAATTTAAAACGCGTGTAAAACATAAACCAAACGATGAAATTGGTTATTTCTTCATGTATAATGATCAACTCGATACTCCCTAGCCCCCAACAGCCTTTTTTTTCATAACACTTTAACCAGAGTGACGGGAGAGCGGCATTTCAGAAAACGTGCTTATCTCGGCGAGAAAAAGCGATTTCGGCAATAACATTTAAAACGCGTGTAAAACATAAACCAAACGATGAAATTGGTTATTTCTTCATGTATAATGATCAACTCGATACTCCCTAGCCCCCAACAGCCTTTTTTTTCATAACACTTTAACCAGAGTGACGGGAGAGCGGCATTTCAGAAAACGTGCTTATCTCGGCGAGAAAAAGCGATTTCGGCAATAAAATTTAAAACGCGTGTAAAACATAAACCAAACGATGAAATTGGTTATTTCTTCATGTATAATGATCAACTCGATACTCCCTAGCCCCCAACAGCCTTTTTTTTCATAACACTTTAACCAGAGTGACGGGAGAGCGGCATTTCAGAAAACGTGCTTATCTCGGCGAGAAAAAGCGATTTCGGCAATAAAATTTAAAACGCGTGTAAAACATAAACCAAACGATGAAATTGGTTATTTCTTCATGTATAATGATCAACTCAATACTCCCTAGCCCCCAACAGCCTTTTTTTTCATAACACTTTAACCAGAGTGACGGGAGAGCGGCATTTCAGAAAACGTGCTTATCTCGGCGAGAAAAAGCGATTTCGGCAATAAAATTTAAAACGCGTGTAAAACATAAACCAAACGATGAAATTGGTTATTTCTTCATGTATAATGATCAACTCGATACTCCCTAGCCCCCAACAGCCTTTTTTTTCATAACACTTTAACCAGAGTGACGGGAGAGCGGCATTTCAGAAAACGTGCTTATCTCGGCGAGAAAAAGCGATTTCGGCAATAAAATTTAAAACGCGTGTAAAACATAAACCAAACGATGAAATTGGTTATTTCTTCATGTATAATGATCAACTCGATACTCCCTAGCCCCCAACAGCCTTTTTTTTCATAACACTTTAACCAGAGTGACGGGAGAGCGGCATTTCAGAAAACGTGCTTATCTCGGCGAGAAAAAGCGATTTCGGCAATACAATTTAAAACGCGTGTAAAACATAAACCAAACGATGAAATTGGTTATTTCTTCATGTATAATGATCAACTCGATACTCCCTAGCCCCCAACAGCCTTTTTTTTCATAACACTTTAACCAGAGTGACGGGAGAGCGGCATTTCAGAAAACGTGCTTATCTCGGCGAGAAAAAGCGATTTCGGCAATAAAATTTAAAACGCGTGTAAAACATAAACCAAACGATGAAATTGGTTATTTCTTCATGTATAATAATCAACTCGATACTCCCTAGCCCCCAACAGCCTTTTTTTTCATAACACTTTAACCAGAGTGACGGGAGAGCGGCATTTCAGAAAACGTGCTTATCTCGGCGAGAAAAAGCGATTTCGGCAATAAAATTTAAAACGCGTGTAAAACATAAACCAAACGATGAAATTGGTTATTTCTTCATGTATAATGATCAACTCGATACTCCCTAGCCCCCAACAGCCTTTTTTTTCATAACACTTTAACCAGAGTGACGGGAGAGCGGCATTTCAGAAAACGTGCTTATCTCGGCGAGAAAAAGCGATTTCGGCAATAAAATTTAAAACGCGTGTAAAACATAAACCAAACGATGAAATTGGTTATTTCTTCATGTATAATGATCAACTCGATACTCCCTAGCCCCCAACAGCCTTTTTTTTCATAACACTTTAACCAGAGTGACGGGAGAGCGGCATTTCAGAAAACGTGCTTATCTCGGCGAGAAAAAGCGATTTCGGCAATAAAATTTAAAACGCGTGTAAAACATAAACCAAACGATGAAATTGGTTATTTCTTCATGTATAATGATCAACTCGATACTCCCTAGCCCCCAACAGCCTTTTTTTTTCATAACACTTTAACCAGAGTGACGGGAGAGCGGCATTTCAGAAAACGTGCTTATCTCGGCGAGAAAAAGCGATTTCGGCAATAGAATTTAAAACGCGTGTAAAACATAAACCAAACGATGAAATTGGTTATTTCTTCATGTATAATGATCAACTCGATACTCCCTAGCCCCCAACAGCCTTTTTTTCATAACACTTTAACCAGAGTGACGGGAGAGCGGCATTTCAGAAAACGTGCTTATCTCGGCGAGAAAAAGCGATTTCGGCAATAGAATTTAAAACGCGTGTAAAACATAAACCAAACGATGAAATTGGTTATTTCTTCATGTATAATGATCAACTCGATACTCCCTAGCCCCCAACAGCCTTTTTTTTCATAACACTTTAACCAGAGTGACGGGAGAGCGGCATTTCAGAAAACGTGCTTATCTCGGCGAGAAAAAGCGATTTCGGCAATAAAATTTAAAACGCGTGTAAAACATAAACCAAACGATGAAATTGGTTATTTCTTCATGTATAATGATCAACTCGATACTCCCTAGCCCCCAACAGCCTTTTTTTTCATAACACTTTAACCAGAGTGACGGGAGCGGCATTTCAGAAAACGTGCTTATTTCGGCGAGAAAAAGCGATTTCGGCAATAAAATTTAAAACGCGTGTAAAACATAAACCAAACGATGAAATTGGTAATTTCTTCATGTATAATGATCAACTCGATACTCCCTAGCCCCCAACAGCCTTTTTTTTCATAACACTTTAACCAGAGTGACGGGAGAGCGGCATTTCAGAAAACGTGCTTATCTCGGCGAGAAAAAGCGATTTCGGCAATAAAATTTAAAACGCGTGTAAAACATAAACCAAACGATGAAATTGGTTATTTCTTCATGTATAATGATCAACTCGATACTCCCTAGCCCCCAACAGCCTTTTTTTTCATAACACTTTAACCAGAGTGACGGGAGAGCGGCATTTCAGAAAACGTGCTTATCTCGGCGAGAAAAAGCGATTTCGGCAATAAAATTTAAAACGCGTGTAAAACATAAACCAAACGATGAAATTGGTTATTTCTTCATGTATAATGATCAACTCGATACTCCCTAGCCCCCAACAGCCTTTTTTTTCATAACACTTTAACCAGAGTGACGGGAGAGCGGCATTTCAGAAAACGTGCTTATCTCGGCGAGAAAAAGCGATTTCGGCAATAAAATTTAAAACGCGTGTAAAACATAAACCAAACGATGAAATTGGTTATTTCTTCATGTATAATGATCAACTCGATACTCCCTAGCCCCCAACAGCCTTTTTTTTCATAACACTTTAACCAGAGTGACGGGAGAGCGGCATTTCAGAAAACGTGCTTATCTCGGCGAGAAAAAGCGATTTCGGCAATAAAATTTAAAACGCGTGTAAAACATAAACCAAACGATGAAATTGGTTATTTCTTCATGTATAATGATCAACTCGATACTCCCTAGCCCCCAACAGCCTTTTTTTTCATAACACTTTAACCAGAGTGACGGGAGAGCGGCATTTCAGAAAACGTGCTTATCTCGGCGAGAAAAAGCGATTTCGGCAATAAAATTTAAAACGCGTGTAAAACATAAACCAAACGATGAAATTGGTTATTTCTTCATGTATAATGATCAACTCGATACTCCCTAGCCCCCAACAGCCTTTTTTTTCATAACACTTTAACCAGAGTGACGGGAGAGCGGCATTTCAGAAAACGTGCTTATCTCGGCGAGAAAAAGCGATTTCGGCAATAAAATTTAAAACGCGTGTAAAACATAAACCAAACGATGAAATTGGTTATTTCTTCATGTATAATGATCAACTCGATACTCCCTAGCCCCCAACAGCCTTTTTTTTCATAACACTTTAACCAGAGTGACGGGAGAGCGGCATTTCAGAAAACGTGCTTATCTCGGCGAGAAAAAGCGATTTCGGCAATAAAATTTAAAACGCGTGTAAAACATAAACCAAACGATGAAATTGGTTATTTCTTCATGTATAATGATCAACTCGATACTCCCTAGCCCCCAACAGCCTTTTTTTTCATAACACTTTAACCAGAGTGACGGGAGAGCGGCATTTCAGAAAACGTGCTTATCTCGGCGAGAAAAAGCGATTTCGGCAATAAAATTTAAAACGCGTGTAAAACATAAACCAAACGATGAAATTGGTTATTTCTTCATGTATAATGATCAACTCGATACTCCCTAGCCCCCAACAGCCTTTTTTTTCATAACACTTTAACCAGAGTGACGGGAGAGCGGCATTTCAGAAAACGTGCTTATCTCGGCGAGAAAAAGCGATTTCGGCAATAAAATTTAAAACTCGTGTAAAACATAAACCAAACGATGAAATTGGTTATTTCTTCATGTATAATGATCAACTCGATACTCCCTAGCCCCCAACAGCCTTTTTTTTCATAACACTTTAACCAGAGTGACGGGAGAGCGGCATTTCAGAAAACGTGCTTATCTCGGCGAGAAAAAGCGATTTCGGCAATACAATTTAAAACGCGTGTAAAACATAAACCAAACGATGAAATTGGTTATTTCTTCATGTATAATGATCAACTCGATACTCCCTAGCCCCCAACAGCCTTTTTTTTCATAACACTTTAACCAGAGTGACGGGAGAGCGGCATTTCAGAAAACGTGCTTATCTCGGCGAGAAAAAGCGATTTCGGCAATAAAATTTAAAACGCGTGTAAAACATAAACCAAACGATGAAATTGGTTATTTCTTCATGTATAATGATCAACTCGATACTCCCTAGCCCCCAACAGCCTTTTTTTTCATAACACTTTAACCAGAGTGACGGGAGAGCGGCATTTCAGAAAACGTGCTTATCTCGGCGAGAAAAAGCGATTTCGGCAATAAAATTTAAAACGCGTGTAAAACATAAACCAAACGATGAAATTGGTTATTTCTTCATGTATAATGATCAACTCGATACTCCCTAGCCCCCAACAGCCTTTTTTTTCATAACACTTTAACCAGAGTGACGGGAGAGCGGCATTTCAGAAAACGTGCTTATCTCGGCGAGAAAAAGCGATTTCGGCAATAACATTTAAAACGCGTGTAAAACATAAACCAAACGATGAAATTGGTTATTTCTTCATGTATAATGATCAACTCGATACTCCCTAGCCCCCAACAGCCTTTTTTTTCATAACACTTTAACCAGAGTGACGGGAGAGCGGCATTTCAGAAAACGTGCTTATCTCGGCGAGAAAAAGCGATTTCGGCAATAAAATTTAAAACGCGTGTAAAACATAAACCAAACGATGAAATTGGTTATTTCTTCATGTATAATGATCAACTCGATACTCCCTAGCCCCCAACAGCCTTTTTTTTCATAACACTTTAACCAGAGTGACGGGAGAGCGGCATTTCAGAAAACGTGCTTATCTCGGCGAGAAAAAGCGATTTCGGCAATAAAATTTAAAACGCGTGTAAAACATAAACCAAACGATGAAATTGGTTATTTCTTCATGTATAATGATCAACTCAATACTCCCTAGCCCCCAACAGCCTTTTTTTTCATAACACTTTAACCAGAGTGACGGGAGAGCGGCATTTCAGAAAACGTGCTTATCTCGGCGAGAAAAAGCGATTTCGGCAATAAAATTTAAAACGCGTGTAAAACATAAACCAAACGATGAAATTGGTTATTTCTTCATGTATAATGATCAACTCGATACTCCCTAGCCCCCAACAGCCTTTTTTTTCATAACACTTTAACCAGAGTGACGGGAGAGCGGCATTTCAGAAAACGTGCTTATCTCGGCGAGAAAAAGCGATTTCGGCAATAAAATTTAAAACGCGTGTAAAACATAAACCAAACGATGAAATTGGTTATTTCTTCATGTATAATGATCAACTCGATACTCCCTAGCCCCCAACAGCCTTTTTTTTCATAACACTTTAACCAGAGTGACGGGAGAGCGGCATTTCAGAAAACGTGCTTATCTCGGCGAGAAAAAGCGATTTCGGCAATACAATTTAAAACGCGTGTAAAACATAAACCAAACGATGAAATTGGTTATTTCTTCATGTATAATGATCAACTCGATACTCCCTAGCCCCCAACAGCCTTTTTTTTCATAACACTTTAACCAGAGTGACGGGAGAGCGGCATTTCAGAAAACGTGCTTATCTCGGCGAGAAAAAGCGATTTCGGCAATAAAATTTAAAACGCGTGTAAAACATAAACCAAACGATGAAATTGGTTATTTCTTCATGTATAATAATCAACTCGATACTCCCTAGCCCCCAACAGCCTTTTTTTTTCATAACACTTTAACCAGAGTGACGGGAGAGCGGCATTTCAGAAAACGTGCTTATCTCGGCGAGAAAAAGCGATTTCGGCAATAAAATTTAAAACGCGTGTAAAACATAAACCAAACGATGAAATTGGTTATTTCTTCATGTATAATGATCAACTCGATACTCCCTAGCCCCCAACAGCCTTTTTTTTCATAACACTTTAACCAGAGTGACGGGAGAGCGGCATTTCAGAAAACGTGCTTATCTCGGCGAGAAAAAGCAATTTCGGCAATAAAATTTAAAACGCGTGTAAAACATAAACCAAACGATGAAATTGGTTATTTCTTCATGTATAATGATCAACTCGATACTCCCTAGCCCCCAACAGCCTTTTTTTTCATAACACTTTAACCAGAGTGACGGGAAAGCGGCATTTTAGAAAACGTGCTTATCTCGGCGAGAAAAAGCGATTTCGGCAATAAAATTTAAAACGCGTGTAAAACATAAACCAAACGATGAAATTGGTTATTTCTTCATGTATAATGATCAACTCGATACTCCCTATCCCCCAACAGCCTTTTTTTTCATGACACTTTAACCAGAGTGACGGGAGAGCGGCATTTCAGAAAACGTGCTTATCTCGGCGAGAAAAAGCGATTTCGGCAATAAAATTTAAAACGCGTGTAAAACATAAACCAAACGATGAAATTGGTTATTTCTTCGTGTATAATGATCAACTCGATACTCCCTAGCCCCCAACAGCCTTTTTTTTCATAACACTTTAACCAGAGTGACGGGAGAGCGGCATTTCAGAAAACGTGCTTATCTCGGCGAGAAAAAGCGATTTCGGCAATAAAATTTAAAACGCGTGTAAAACATAAACCAAACGATGAAATTGGTTATTTCTTCATGTATAATGATCAACTCGATACTCCCTAGCCCCCAACAGCCTTTTTTTTCATAACACTTTAACCAGAGTGACGGGAGAGCGGCATTTCAGAAAACGTGCTTATCTCGGCGAGAAAAAGCGATTTCGGCAATAAAATTTAAAACGCGTGTAAAACATAAACCAAACGATGAAATTGGTTATTTCTTCATGTATAATGATCAACTCGATACTCCCTAGCCCCCAACAGCCTTTTTTTTCATAACACTTTAACCAGAGTGACGGGAGAGCGGCATTTCAGAAAACGTGCTTATCTCGGCGAGAAAAAGCGATTTCGGCAATAACATTTAAAACGCGTGTAAAACATAAACCAAACGATGAAATTGGTTATTTCTTCATGTATAATGATCAACTCGATACTCCCTAGCCCCCAACAGCCTTTTTTTTCATAACACTTTAACCAGAGTGACGGGAGAGCGGCATTTCAGAAAACGTGCTTATCTCGGCGAGAAAAAGCGATTTCGGCAATAAAATTTAAAACGCGTGTAAAACATAAACCAAACGATGAAATTGGTTATTTCTTCATGTATAATGATCAACTCGATACTCCCTAGCCCCCAACAGCCTTTTTTTTCATAACACTTTAACCAGAGTGACGGGAGAGCGGCATTTCAGAAAACGTGCTTATCTCGGCGAGAAAAAGCGATTTCGGCAATAAAATTTAAAACGCGTGTAAAACATAAACCAAACGATGAAATTGGTTATTTCTTCATGTATAATGATCAACTCAATACTCCCTAGCCCCCAACAGCCTTTTTTTTCATAACACTTTAACCAGAGTGACGGGAGAGCGGCATTTCAGAAAACGTGCTTATCTCGGCGAGAAAAAGCGATTTCGGCAATAAAATTTAAAACGCGTGTAAAACATAAACCAAACGATGAAATTGGTTATTTCTTCATGTATAATGATCAACTCGATACTCCCTAGCCCCCAACAGCCTTTTTTTTCATAACACTTTAACCAGAGTGACGGGAGAGCGGCATTTCAGAAAACGTGCTTATCTCGGCGAGAAAAAGCGATTTCGGCAATAAAATTTAAAACGCGTGTAAAACATAAACCAAACGATGAAATTGGTTATTTCTTCATGTATAATGATCAACTCGATACTCCCTAGCCCCCAACAGCCTTTTTTTTCATAACACTTTAACCAGAGTGACGGGAGAGCGGCATTTCAGAAAACGTGCTTATCTCGGCGAGAAAAAGCGATTTCGGCAATACAATTTAAAACGCGTGTAAAACATAAACCAAACGATGAAATTGGTTATTTCTTCATGTATAATGATCAACTCGATACTCCCTAGCCCCCAACAGCCTTTTTTTTCATAACACTTTAACCAGAGTGACGGGAGAGCGGCATTTCAGAAAACGTGCTTATCTCGGCGAGAAAAAGCGATTTCGGCAATAAAATTTAAAACGCGTGTAAAACATAAACCAAACGATGAAATTGGTTATTTCTTCATGTATAATAATCAACTCGATACTCCCTAGCCCCCAACAGCCTTTTTTTTTCATAACACTTTAACCAGAGTGACGGGAGAGCGGCATTTCAGAAAACGTGCTTATCTCGGCGAGAAAAAGCGATTTCGGCAATAAAATTTAAAACGCGTGTAAAACATAAACCAAACGATGAAATTGGTTATTTCTTCATGTATAATGATCAACTCGATACTCCCTAGCCCCCAACAGCCTTTTTTTTCATAACACTTTAACCAGAGTGACGGGAGAGCGGCATTTCAGAAAACCTGCTTATCTCGGCGAGAAAAAGCGATTTCGGCAATAAAATTTAAAACGCGTGTAAAACATAAACCAAACGATAAAATTGGTTATTTCTTCATGTATAATGATCAACTCGATACTCCCTAGCCCCCAACAGCCTTTTTTTTCATAACACTTTAACCAGAGTGACGGGAGAGCGGCATTTCAGAAAACGTGCTTATCTCGGCGAGAAAAAGCGATTTCGGCAATAAAATTTAAAACGCGTGTAAAACATAAACCAAACGATGAAATTGGTTATTTCTTCATGTATAATGATCAACTCGATACTCCCTAGCCCCCAACAGCCTTTTTTTTCATAACACTTTAACCAGAGTGACGGGAGAGCGGCATTTCAGAAAACGTGCTTATCTCGGCGAGAAAAAGCGATTTCTGCAATAAAATTTAAAACGCATGTAAAACATAAACCAAACGATGAAATTGGTTATTTCTTCATGTATAATGATCAACTCGAGTCGAGCTCCAGGGAGAGAGGCTGATTTTTCGCTTTTTGAGGCCGACCGACGAACCGGCGCGGGGCGGACTCAAAAGCCCGCAGAGCCGTAGGCACTTAGAAAAGTTTCGCCTTTGGCTGTGAGCTCCAGGGGGAGAGGCTGGTTTTGCGTTATTTCAGGCCGGCTGGAGAACCGGCGCGGGTCGGACGCACAATCCCCGCAGAGCCGTGGGCACTTAGAAAATTTTCGCCAAGTTGGCTCTGAGCGCCTGGTACCTAATATGGAAGTATAGAGGCCGACTTTCGGGCAAGATCACGCCGCGTTAGCCTTCCAGGACCCCGGCTAAGCAATTTTACCGGGCCGCCCGGTTCTTTTTTTGAACCAGCCCGGTTCTTTTTACACTTCCAGCTGGAGCTCAGCAGCGGCTTTTGGCGCAAGATCAGGCCGGGTTAGGCTTCCAGGACCTCGGCTAAGCAATTCTACCGGGCCGCCCGGTTCTTTTTTTGAACCAGCCCGGTTCTTTTTACACTTCCAGCTGGAGCTCACGAGCGGCTTTTGGGACAAGATCACGCCGTGTTAGGCTTCCAGAGCCCCGGCTAAGCAATTTTACCGGCCGCCCGGTTCTTTTTTTTTAACCAGCCCGGTTCTTTTTACACTTCCAGCTGGAGCACAGCAACGGCTTTTTGGACAATATCACGCCGGGTTAGGCTTCCAGGACCCCGGCTAAGCAATTTTACCGGGCCGCCCGGTTCTTTTTTTTAACCAGCCCGGTTCTTTTTACACTTCCAGCTGGAGCTCACGAGCGGCTTTTTGGACAAGATCACGCCTGGTTAGGCTTCCAGAGCCCCGGCTAAGCAATTTTAACGGGCCGCCCGGTTCTTTTTTTTAACCAGCCCGGTTCTTTTTACACTTCCAGCTGGAGCTCAGCAGCGGCTATTTGGACAAGATCACGCCGTGTTAGGCTTCCAGAGCCCCGGTTAAGCAATTTTACCGGGTCGCCCGGTTCTTTTTTTAACCAGCCCGGTTCTTTTTACACTTCCAGCTGGAGCTCAGCAGCGGCTTTTTGCACAGTATCACGCCGGGTTAGGCTTCCAGGACCCCGGCTAGGCAATTTTACCGGGCCGCCCGGTTCTTTTTTTAACCAGCCCGGTTCTTTTTACACTTCCAGCTGTAGCTCAGCAGCGGCTTTTTGGACAAGATCACGCCGTGTTAGGCTTCCAGAGCCCCGGCTAAGCAATTTTACCGGGTCGCCCGGTTCTTTTTTTAACCAGCCCGCTTCTTTTTACACATCCAGCTGGAGCTCAGCAGCGTGTAAAACATAAACCAAACGATGAAATTGGTTATTTCTTCATGTATAATGATCAACTCGATACTCCCTAGCCCCCAACAGCCTTTTTTTCATAACACTTTAACCAGAGTGACGGGAGAGCGGAATTTCAGAAAACGTGCTTATCTCGGCGAGAAAAAGCGATTTCGGCAATAAAATTTAAAACGCGTGTAAAACATAAACCAAACGATGAAATTGGTTATTTCTTCATGTATAATGATCAACTCGTTACTCCCTAACCCCCAACAGCCTTTTTTTTCATAACACTTTAACCAGAGTGACGGGAGAGCGGCATTTCAGAAAACGTGCTTATCTCGGCGAGAAAAAGCGATTTCGGCAATAAAATTTAAAACGCGTGTAAAACATAAACCAAACGATGAAATTGGTTATTTCTTCATGTATAATGATCAACTCGATACTCCCTAGCCCCCAACAGCCTTTTTTTTCATAACACTTTAACCAGAGTGACGGGAGAGCGGCATTTCAGAAAACGTGCTTATCTCGGCGAGAAAAAGCGATTTCGGCAATAAAATTTAAAACGCGTGTAAAACATAAACCAACCGATGAAATTGGTTATTTCTTCATGTATAATGATCAACTCGATACTCCCTAGCCCCCAACAGCCTTTTTTTTCATAACACTTTAACCAGAGTGACGGGAGAGCGGCATTTCAGAAAACGTGCTTATCTCGGCGAGAAAAAGCGATTTCGGCAATAAAATTTAAAACGCGTGTAAAACATAAACCAAACGATGAAATTGGTTATTTCTTCATGTATAATGATCAACTCGATACTCCCTAGCCCCCAACAGCCTTTTTTTTCATAACACTTTAACCAGAGTGACGGGAGAGCGGCATTTCAGAAAACGTGCTTATCTCGGCGAGAAAAAGCGATTTCGGCAATAAAATTTAAAACGCGTGTAAAACATAAACCAAACGATGAAATTGGTTATTTCTTCATGTATAATGATCAACTCGATACTCCCTAGCCCCCAACAGCCTTTTTTTTCATAACATTTTAACCAGAGTGACGGGAGAGCGGCATTTCAGAAAACGTGCTTATCTCGGCGAGAAAAAGCAATTTCGGCAATAAAATTTAAAACGCGTGTAAAACATAAACCAAACGATGAAATTGGTTATTTCTTCATGTATAATGATCAACTCGATACTCCCTAGCCCCCAACAGCCTTTTTTTTCATAACACTTTAACCAGAGTGACGGGAGAGCGGCATTTCAGAAAACGTGCTTATCTCGGCGAGAAAAAGCGATTTCGGCAATAAAATTTAAAACGCGTGTAAAACATAAACCAAACGATGAAATTGGTTATTTCTTCATGTATAATGATCAACTCGATACTCCCTAGCCCCCAACAGCCTTTTTTTCATAACACTTTAACCAGAGTGACGGGAGAGCGGCATTTCAGAAAACGTGCTTATCTCGGCGAGAAAAAGCGATTTCGGCAATAGAATTTAAAACGCGTGTAAAACATAAACCAAACGATGAAATTGGTTATTTCTTCATGTATAATGATCAACTCGATACTCCCTAGCCCCCAACAGCCTTTTTTTTCATAACACTTTAACCAGAGTGACGGGAGAGCGGCATTTCAGAAAACGTGCTTATCTCGGCGAGAAAAAGCGATTTCGGCAATAAAATTTAAAACGCGTGTAAAACATAAACCAAACGATGAAATTGGTTATTTCTTCATGTATAATGATCAACTCGATACTCCCTAGCCCCCAACAGCCTTTTTTTTCATAACACTTTAACCAGAGTGACGGGAGCGGCATTTCAGAAAACGTGCTTATTTCGGCGAGAAAAAGCGATTTCGGCAATAAAATTTAAAACGCGTGTAAAACATAAACCAAACGATGAAATTGGTAATTTCTTCATGTATAATGATCAACTCGATACTCCCTAGCCCCCAACAGCCTTTTTTTTCATAACACTTTAACCAGAGTGACGGGAGAGCGGCATTTCAGAAAACGTGCTTATCTCGGCGAGAAAAAGCGATTTCGGCAATAAAATTTAAAACGCGTGTAAAACATAAACCAAACGATGAAATTGGTTATTTCTTCATGTATAATGATCAACTCGATACTCCCTAGCCCCCAACAGCCTTTTTTTTCATAACACTTTAACCAGAGTGACGGGAGAGCGGCATTTCAGAAAACGTGCTTATCTCGGCGAGAAAAAGCGATTTCGGCAATAAAATTTAAAACGCGTGTAAAACATAAACCAAACGATGAAATTGGTTATTTCTTCATGTATAATGATCAACTCGATACTCCCTAGCCCCCAACAGCCTTTTTTTTCATAACACTTTAACCAGAGTGACGGGAGAGCGGCATTTCAGAAAACGTGCTTATCTCGGCGAGAAAAAGCGATTTCGGCAATAAAATTTAAAACGCGTGTAAAACATAAACCAAACGATGAAATTGGTTATTTCTTCATGTATAATGATCAACTCGATACTCCCTAGCCCCCAACAGCCTTTTTTTTCATAACACTTTAACCAGAGTGACGGGAGAGCGGCATTTCAGAAAACGTGCTTATCTCGGCGAGAAAAAGCGATTTCGGCAATAAAATTTAAAACGCGTGTAAAACATAAACCAAACGATGAAATTGGTTATTTCTTCATGTATAATGATCAACTCGATACTCCCTAGCCCCCAACAGCCTTTTTTTTCATAACACTTTAACCAGAGTAACGGGAGAGCGGCATTTCAGAAAACGTGCTTATCTCGGCGAGAAAAAGCGATTTCGGCAATAAAATTTAAAACGCGTGTAAAACATAAACCAAACGATGAAATTGGTTATTTCTTCATGTATAATGATCAACTCGATACTCCCTAGCCCCCAACAGCCTTTTTTTTCATAACACTTTAACCAGAGTGACGGGAGAGCGGCATTTCAGAAAACGTGCTTATCTCGGCGAGAAAAAGCGATTTCGGCAATAAAATTTAAAACGCGTGTAAAACATAAACCAAACGATGAAATTGGTTATTTCTTCATGTATAATGATCAACTCGATACTCCCTAGCCCCCAACAGCCTTTTTTTTCATAACACTTTAACCAGAGTGACGGGAGAGCGGCATTTCAGAAAACGTGCTTATCTCGGCGAGAAAAAGCGATTTCGGCAATAAAATTTAAAACGCGTGTAAAACATAAACCAAACGATGAAATTGGTTATTTCTTCATGTATAATGATCAACTCGATACTCCCTAGCCCCCAACAGCCTTTTTTTTCATAACACTTTAACCAGAGTGACGGGAGAGCGGCATTTCAGAAAACGTGCTTATCTCGGCGAGAAAAAGCGATTTCGGCAATAAAATTTAAAACGCGTGTAAAACATAAACCAAACGATGAAATTGGTTATTTCTTCATGTATAATGATCAACTCGATACTCCCTAGCCCCCAACAGCCTTTTTTTTCATAACACTTTAACCAGAGTGACGGGAGAGCGGCATTTCAGAAAACGTGCTTATCTCGGCGAGAAAAAGCGATTTCGGCAATAAAATTTAAAACTCGTGTAAAACATAAACCAAACGATGAAATTGGTTATTTCTTCATGTATAATGATCAACTCGATACTCCCTAGCCCCCAACAGCCTTTTTTTTCATAACACTTTAACCAGAGTGACGGGAGAGCGGCATTTCAGAAAACGTGCTTATCTCGGCGAGAAAAAGCGATTTCGGCAATACAATTTAAAACGCGTGTAAAACATAAACCAAACGATGAAATTGGTTATTTCTTCATGTATAATGATCAACTCGATACTCCCTAGCCCCCAACAGCCTTTTTTTTCATAACACTTTAACCAGAGTGACGGGAGAGCGGCATTTCAGAAAACGTGCTTATCTCGGCGAGAAAAAGCGATTTCGGCAATAAAATTTAAAACGCGTGTAAAACATAAACCAAACGATGAAATTGGTTATTTCTTCATGTATAATGATCAACTCGATACTCCCTAGCCCCCAACAGCCTTTTTTTTCATAACACTTTAACCAGAGTGACGGGAGAGCGGCATTTCAGAAAACGTGCTTATCTCGGCGAGAAAAAGCGATTTCGGCAATAAAATTTAAAACGCGTGTAAAACATAAACCAAACGATGAAATTGGTTATTTCTTCATGTATAATGATCAACTCGATACTCCCTAGCCCCCAACAGCCTTTTTTTTCATAACACTTTAACCAGAGTGACGGGAGAGCGGCATTTCAGAAAACGTGCTTATCTCGGCGAGAAAAAGCGATTTCGGCAATAACATTTAAAACGCGTGTAAAACATAAACCAAACGATGAAATTGGTTATTTCTTCATGTATAATTATCAACTCGATACTCCCTAGCCCCCAACAGCCTTTTTTTTCATAACACTTTAACCAGAGTGACGGGAGAGCGGCATTTCAGAAAACGTGCTTATCTCGGCGAGAAAAAGCGATTTCGGCAATAAAATTTAAAACGCGTGTAAAACATAAACCAAACGATGAAATTGGTTATTTCTTCATGTATAATGATCAACTCGATACTCCCTAGCCCCCAACAGCCTTTTTTTTCATAACACTTTAACCAGAGTGACGGGAGAGCGGCATTTCAGAAAACGTGCTTATCTCGGCGAGAAAAAGCGATTTCGGCAATAAAATTTAAAACGCGTGTAAAACATAAACCAAACGATGAAATTGGTTATTTCTTCATGTATAATGATCAACTCAATACTCCCTAGCCCCCAACAGCCTTTTTTTTCATAACACTTTAACCAGAGTGACGGGAGAGCGGCATTTCAGAAAACGTGCTTATCTCGGCGAGAAAAAGCGATTTCGGCAATAAAATTTAAAACGCGTGTAAAACATAAACCAAACGATGAAATTGGTTATTTCTTCATGTATAATGATCAACTCGATACTCCCTAGCCCCCAACAGCCTTTTTTTTCATAACACTTTAACCAGAGTGACGGGAGAGCGGCATTTCAGAAAACGTGCTTATCTCGGCGAGAAAAAGCGATTTCGGCAATAAAATTTAAAACGCGTGTAAAACATAAACCAAACGATGAAATTGGTTATTTCTTCATGTATAATGATCAACTCGATACTCCCTAGCCCCCAACAGCCTTTTTTTTCATAACACTTTAACCAGAGTGACGGGAGAGCGGCATTTCAGAAAACGTGCTTATCTCGGCGAGAAAAAGCGATTTCGGCAATACAATTTAAAACGCGTGTAAAACATAAACCAAACGATGAAATTGGTTATTTCTTCATGTATAATGATCAACTCGATACTCCCTAGCCCCCAACAGCCTTTTTTTTCATAACACTTTAACCAGAGTGACGGGAGAGCGGCATTTCAGAAAACGTGCTTATCTCGGCGAGAAAAAGCGATTTCGGCAATAAAATTTAAAACGCGTGTAAAACATAAACCAAACGATGAAATTGGTTATTTCTTCATGTATAATGATCAACTCGATACTCCCTATCCCCCAACAGCCTTTTTTTTCATGACACTTTAACCAGAGTGACGGGAGAGCGGCATTTCAGAAAACGTGCTTATCTCGGCGAGAAAAAGCGATTTCGGCAATAAAATTTAAAACGCGTGTAAAACATAAACCAAACGATGAAATTGGTTATTTCTTCGTGTATAATGATCAACTCGATACTCCCTAGCCCCCAACAGCCTTTTTTTTCATAACACTTTAACCAGAGTGACGGGAGAGCGGCATTTCAGAAAACGTGCTTATCTCGGCGAGAAAAAGCGATTTCGGCAATAAAATTTAAAACGCGTGTAAAACATAAACCAAACGATGAAATTGGTTATTTCTTCATGTATAATGATCAACTCGATACTCCCTAGCCCCCAACAGCCTTTTTTTTCATAACACTTTAACCAGAGTGACGGGAGAGCGGCATTTCAGAAAACGTGCTTATCTCGGCGAGAAAAAGCGATTTCGGCAATAAAATTTAAAACGCGTGTAAAACATAAACCAAACGATGAAATTGGTTATTTCTTCATGTATAATGATCAACTCGATACTCCCTAGCCCCCAACAGCCTTTTTTTTCATAACACTTTAACCAGAGTGACGGGAGAGCGGCATTTCAGAAAACGTGCTTATCTCGGCGAGAAAAAGCGATTTCGGCAATAACATTTAAAACGCGTGTAAAACATAAACCAAACGATGAAATTGGTTATTTCTTCATGTATAATGATCAACTCGATACTCCCTAGCCCCCAACAGCCTTTTTTTTCATAACACTTTAACCAGAGTGACGGGAGAGCGGCATTTCAGAAAACGTGCTTATCTCGGCGAGAAAAAGCGATTTCGGCAATAAAATTTAAAACGCGTGTAAAACATAAACCAAACGATGAAATTGGTTATTTCTTCATGTATAATGATCAACTCGATACTCCCTAGCCCCCAACAGCCTTTTTTTTCATAACACTTTAACCAGAGTGACGGGAGAGCGGCATTTCAGAAAACGTGCTTATCTCGGCGAGAAAAAGCGATTTCGGCAATAAAATTTAAAACGCGTGTAAAACATAAACCAAACGATGAAATTGGTTATTTCTTCATGTATAATGATCAACTCGATACTCCCTAGCCCCCAACAGCCTTTTTTTTCATAACACTTTAACCAGAGTGACGGGAGAGCGGCATTTCAGAAAACGTGCTTATCTCGGCGAGAAAAAGCGATTTCGGCAATACAATTTAAAACGCGTGTAAAACATAAACCAAACGATGAAATTGGTTATTTCTTCATGTATAATGATCAACTCGATACTCCCTAGCCCCCAACAGCCTTTTTTTTCATAACACTTTAACCAGAGTGACGGGAGAGCGGCATTTCAGAAAACGTGCTTATCTCGGCGAGAAAAAGCGATTTCGGCAATAAAATTTAAAACGCGTGTAAAACATAAACCAAACGATGAAATTGGTTATTTCTTCATGTATAATAATCAACTCGATACTCCCTAGCCCCCAACAGCCTTTTTTTTTCATAACACTTTAACCAGAGTGACGGGAGAGCGGCATTTCAGAAAACGTGCTTATCTCGGCGAGAAAAAGCGATTTCGGCAATAAAATTTAAAACGCGTGTAAAACATAAACCAAACGATGAAATTGGTTATTTCTTCATGTATAATGATCAACTCGATACTCCCTAGCCCCCAACAGCCTTTTTTTTCATAACACTTTAACCAGAGTGACGGGAGAGCGGCATTTCAGAAAACCTGCTTATCTCGGCGAGAAAAAGCGATTTCGGCAATAAAATTTAAAACGCGTGTAAAACATAAACCAAACGATAAAATTGGTTATTTCTTCATGTATAATGATCAACTCGATACTCCCTAGCCCCCAACAGCCTTTTTTTTCATAACACTTTAACCAGAGTGACGGGAGAGCGGCATTTCAGAAAACGTGCTTATCTCGGCGAGAAAAAGCGATTTCGGCAATAAAATTTAAAACGCGTGTAAAACATAAACCAAACGATGAAATTGGTTATTTCTTCATGTATAATGATCAACTCGATACTCCCTAGCCCCCAACAGCCTTTTTTTTCATAACACTTTAACCAGAGTGACGGGAGAGCGGCATTTCAGAAAACGTGCTTATCTCGGCGAGAAAAAGCGATTTCTGCAATAAAATTTAAAACGCATGTAAAACATAAACCAAACGATGAAATTGGTTATTTCTTCATGTATAATGATCAACTCGAGTCGAGCTCCAGGGAGAGAGGCTGATTTTTCGCTTTTTGAGGCCGACCGACGAACCGGCGCGGGGCGGACTCAAAAGCCCGCAGAGCCGTAGGCACTTAGAAAAGTTTCGCCTTTGGCTGTGAGCTCCAGGGGGAGAGGCTGGTTTTGCGTTATTTCAGGCCGGCTGGAGAACCGGCGCGGGTCGGACGCACAATCCCCGCAGAGCCGTGGGCACTTAGAAAATTTTCGCCAAGTTGGCTCTGAGCGCCTGGTACCTAATATGGAAGTATAGAGGCCGACTTTCGGGCAAGATCACGCCGCGTTAGCCTTCCAGGACCCCGGCTAAGCAATTTTACCGGGCCGCCCGGTTCTTTTTTTGAACCAGCCCGGTTCTTTTTACACTTCCAGCTGGAGCTCAGCAGCGGCTTTTGGCGCAAGATCAGGCCGGGTTAGGCTTCCAGGACCTCGGCTAAGCAATTCTACCGGGCCGCCCGGTTCTTTTTTTGAACCAGCCCGGTTCTTTTTACACTTCCAGCTGGAGCTCACGAGCGGCTTTTGGGACAAGATCACGCCGTGTTAGGCTTCCAGAGCCCCGGCTAAGCAATTTTACCGGCCGCCCGGTTCTTTTTTTTTAACCAGCCCGGTTCTTTTTACACTTCCAGCTGGAGCACAGCAACGGCTTTTTGGACAATATCACGCCGGGTTAGGCTTCCAGGACCCCGGCTAAGCAATTTTACCGGGCCGCCCGGTTCTTTTTTTTAACCAGCCCGGTTCTTTTTACACTTCCAGCTGGAGCTCACGAGCGGCTTTTTGGACAAGATCACGCCTGGTTAGGCTTCCAGAGCCCCGGCTAAGCAATTTTAACGGGCCGCCCGGTTCTTTTTTTTAACCAGCCCGGTTCTTTTTACACTTCCAGCTGGAGCTCAGCAGCGGCTATTTGGACAAGATCACGCCGTGTTAGGCTTCCAGAGCCCCGGTTAAGCAATTTTACCGGGTCGCCCGGTTCTTTTTTTAACCAGCCCGGTTCTTTTTACACTTCCAGCTGGAGCTCAGCAGCGGCTTTTTGCACAGTATCACGCCGGGTTAGGCTTCCAGGACCCCGGCTAGGCAATTTTACCGGGCCGCCCGGTTCTTTTTTTAACCAGCCCGGTTCTTTTTACACTTCCAGCTGTAGCTCAGCAGCGGCTTTTTGGACAAGATCACGCCGTGTTAGGCTTCCAGAGCCCCGGCTAAGCAATTTTACCGGGTCGCCCGGTTCTTTTTTTAACCAGCCCGCTTCTTTTTACACATCCAGCTGGAGCTCAGCAGCGTGTAAAACATAAACCAAACGATGAAATTGGTTATTTCTTCATGTATAATGATCAACTCGATACTCCCTAGCCCCCAACAGCCTTTTTTTCATAACACTTTAACCAGAGTGACGGGAGAGCGGAATTTCAGAAAACGTGCTTATCTCGGCGAGAAAAAGCGATTTCGGCAATAAAATTTAAAACGCGTGTAAAACATAAACCAAACGATGAAATTGGTTATTTCTTCATGTATAATGATCAACTCGTTACTCCCTAACCCCCAACAGCCTTTTTTTTCATAACACTTTAACCAGAGTGACGGGAGAGCGGCATTTCAGAAAACGTGCTTATCTCGGCGAGAAAAAGCGATTTCGGCAATAAAATTTAAAACGCGTGTAAAACATAAACCAAACGATGAAATTGGTTATTTCTTCATGTATAATGATCAACTCGATACTCCCTAGCCCCCAACAGCCTTTTTTTTCATAACACTTTAACCAGAGTGACGGGAGAGCGGCATTTCAGAAAACGTGCTTATCTCGGCGAGAAAAAGCGATTTCGGCAATAAAATTTAAAACGCGTGTAAAACATAAACCAACCGATGAAATTGGTTATTTCTTCATGTATAATGATCAACTCGATACTCCCTAGCCCCCAACAGCCTTTTTTTTCATAACACTTTAACCAGAGTGACGGGAGAGCGGCATTTCAGAAAACGTGCTTATCTCGGCGAGAAAAAGCGATTTCGGCAATAAAATTTAAAACGCGTGTAAAACATAAACCAAACGATGAAATTGGTTATTTCTTCATGTATAATGATCAACTCGATACTCCCTAGCCCCCAACAGCCTTTTTTTTCATAACACTTTAACCAGAGTGACGGGAGAGCGGCATTTCAGAAAACGTGCTTATCTCGGCGAGAAAAAGCGATTTCGGCAATAAAATTTAAAACGCGTGTAAAACATAAACCAAACGATGAAATTGGTTATTTCTTCATGTATAATGATCAACTCGATACTCCCTAGCCCCCAACAGCCTTTTTTTTCATAACATTTTAACCAGAGTGACGGGAGAGCGGCATTTCAGAAAACGTGCTTATCTCGGCGAGAAAAAGCAATTTCGGCAATAAAATTTAAAACGCGTGTAAAACATAAACCAAACGATGAAATTGGTTATTTCTTCATGTATAATGATCAACTCGATACTCCCTAGCCCCCAACAGCCTTTTTTTTCATAACACTTTAACCAGAGTGACGGGAGAGCGGCATTTCAGAAAACGTGCTTATCTCGGCGAGAAAAAGCGATTTCGGCAATAAAATTTAAAACGCGTGTAAAACATAAACCAAACGATGAAATTGGTTATTTCTTCATGTATAATGATCAACTCGATACTCCCTAGCCCCCAACAGCCTTTTTTTCATAACACTTTAACCAGAGTGACGGGAGAGCGGCATTTCAGAAAACGTGCTTATCTCGGCGAGAAAAAGCGATTTCGGCAATAGAATTTAAAACGCGTGTAAAACATAAACCAAACGATGAAATTGGTTATTTCTTCATGTATAATGATCAACTCGATACTCCCTAGCCCCCAACAGCCTTTTTTTTCATAACACTTTAACCAGAGTGACGGGAGAGCGGCATTTCAGAAAACGTGCTTATCTCGGCGAGAAAAAGCGATTTCGGCAATAAAATTTAAAACGCGTGTAAAACATAAACCAAACGATGAAATTGGTTATTTCTTCATGTATAATGATCAACTCGATACTCCCTAGCCCCCAACAGCCTTTTTTTTCATAACACTTTAACCAGAGTGACGGGAGCGGCATTTCAGAAAACGTGCTTATTTCGGCGAGAAAAAGCGATTTCGGCAATAAAATTTAAAACGCGTGTAAAACATAAACCAAACGATGAAATTGGTAATTTCTTCATGTATAATGATCAACTCGATACTCCCTAGCCCCCAACAGCCTTTTTTTTCATAACACTTTAACCAGAGTGACGGGAGAGCGGCATTTCAGAAAACGTGCTTATCTCGGCGAGAAAAAGCGATTTCGGCAATAAAATTTAAAACGCGTGTAAAACATAAACCAAACGATGAAATTGGTTATTTCTTCATGTATAATGATCAACTCGATACTCCCTAGCCCCCAACAGCCTTTTTTTTCATAACACTTTAACCAGAGTGACGGGAGAGCGGCATTTCAGAAAACGTGCTTATCTCGGCGAGAAAAAGCGATTTCGGCAATAAAATTTAAAACGCGTGTAAAACATAAACCAAACGATGAAATTGGTTATTTCTTCATGTATAATGATCAACTCGATACTCCCTAGCCCCCAACAGCCTTTTTTTTCATAACACTTTAACCAGAGTGACGGGAGAGCGGCATTTCAGAAAACGTGCTTATCTCGGCGAGAAAAAGCGATTTCGGCAATAAAATTTAAAACGCGTGTAAAACATAAACCAAACGATGAAATTGGTTATTTCTTCATGTATAATGATCAACTCGATACTCCCTAGCCCCCAACAGCCTTTTTTTTCATAACACTTTAACCAGAGTGACGGGAGAGCGGCATTTCAGAAAACGTGCTTATCTCGGCGAGAAAAAGCGATTTCGGCAATAAAATTTAAAACGCGTGTAAAACATAAACCAAACGATGAAATTGGTTATTTCTTCATGTATAATGATCAACTCGATACTCCCTAGCCCCCAACAGCCTTTTTTTTCATAACACTTTAACCAGAGTGACGGGAGAGCGGCATTTCAGAAAACGTGCTTATCTCGGCGAGAAAAAGCGATTTCGGCAATAAAATTTAAAACGCGTGTAAAACATAAACCAAACGATGAAATTGGTTATTTCTTCATGTATAATGATCAACTCGATACTCCCTAGCCCCCAACAGCCTTTTTTTTCATAACACTTTAACCAGAGTGACGGGAGAGCGGCATTTCAGAAAACGTGCTTATCTCGGCGAGAAAAAGCGATTTCGGCAATAAAATTTAAAACGCGTGTAAAACATAAACCAAACGATGAAATTGGTTATTTCTTCATGTATAATGATCAACTCGATACTCCCTAGCCCCCAACAGCCTTTTTTTTCATAACACTTTAACCAGAGTGACGGGAGAGCGGCATTTCAGAAAACGTGCTTATCTCGGCGAGAAAAAGCGATTTCGGCAATAAAATTTAAAACGCGTGTAAAACATAAACCAAACGATGAAATTGGTTATTTCTTCATGTATAATGATCAACTCGATACTCCCTAGCCCCCAACAGCCTTTTTTTTCATAACACTTTAACCAGAGTGACGGGAGAGCGGCATTTCAGAAAACGTGCTTATCTCGGCGAGAAAAAGCGATTTCGGCAATAAAATTTAAAACGCGTGTAAAACATAAACCAAACGATGAAATTGGTTATTTCTTCATGTATAATGATCAACTCGATACTCCCTAGCCCCCAACAGCCTTTTTTTTCATAACACTTTAACCAGAGTGACGGGAGAGCGGCATTTCAGAAAACGTGCTTATCTCGGCGAGAAAAAGCGATTTCGGCAATAAAATTTAAAACTCGTGTAAAACATAAACCAAACGATGAAATTGGTTATTTCTTCATGTATAATGATCAACTCGATACTCCCTAGCCCCCAACAGCCTTTTTTTTCATAACACTTTAACCAGAGTGACGGGAGAGCGGCATTTCAGAAAACGTGCTTATCTCGGCGAGAAAAAGCGATTTCGGCAATACAATTTAAAACGCGTGTAAAACATAAACCAAACGATGAAATTGGTTATTTCTTCATGTATAATGATCAACTCGATACTCCCTAGCCCCCAACAGCCTTTTTTTTCATAACACTTTAACCAGAGTGACGGGAGAGCGGCATTTCAGAAAACGTGCTTATCTCGGCGAGAAAAAGCGATTTCGGCAATAAAATTTAAAACGCGTGTAAAACATAAACCAAACGATGAAATTGGTTATTTCTTCATGTATAATGATCAACTCGATACTCCCTAGCCCCCAACAGCCTTTTTTTTCATAACACTTTAACCAGAGTGACGGGAGAGCGGCATTTCAGAAAACGTGCTTATCTCGGCGAGAAAAAGCGATTTCGGCAATAAAATTTAAAACGCGTGTAAAACATAAACCAAACGATGAAATTGGTTATTTCTTCATGTATAATGATCAACTCGATACTCCCTAGCCCCCAACAGCCTTTTTTTTCATAACACTTTAACCAGAGTGACGGGAGAGCGGCATTTCAGAAAACGTGCTTATCTCGGCGAGAAAAAGCGATTTCGGCAATAACATTTAAAACGCGTGTAAAACATAAACCAAACGATGAAATTGGTTATTTCTTCATGTATAATTATCAACTCGATACTCCCTAGCCCCCAACAGCCTTTTTTTTCATAACACTTTAACCAGAGTGACGGGAGAGCGGCATTTCAGAAAACGTGCTTATCTCGGCGAGAAAAAGCGATTTCGGCAATAAAATTTAAAACGCGTGTAAAACATAAACCAAACGATGAAATTGGTTATTTCTTCATGTATAATGATCAACTCGATACTCCCTAGCCCCCAACAGCCTTTTTTTTCATAACACTTTAACCAGAGTGACGGGAGAGCGGCATTTCAGAAAACGTGCTTATCTCGGCGAGAAAAAGCGATTTCGGCAATAAAATTTAAAACGCGTGTAAAACATAAACCAAACGATGAAATTGGTTATTTCTTCATGTATAATGATCAACTCAATACTCCCTAGCCCCCAACAGCCTTTTTTTTCATAACACTTTAACCAGAGTGACGGGAGAGCGGCATTTCAGAAAACGTGCTTATCTCGGCGAGAAAAAGCGATTTCGGCAATAAAATTTAAAACGCGTGTAAAACATAAACCAAACGATGAAATTGGTTATTTCTTCATGTATAATGATCAACTCGATACTCCCTAGCCCCCAACAGCCTTTTTTTTCATAACACTTTAACCAGAGTGACGGGAGAGCGGCATTTCAGAAAACGTGCTTATCTCGGCGAGAAAAAGCGATTTCGGCAATAAAATTTAAAACGCGTGTAAAACATAAACCAAACGATGAAATTGGTTATTTCTTCATGTATAATGATCAACTCGATACTCCCTAGCCCCCAACAGCCTTTTTTTTCATAACACTTTAACCAGAGTGACGGGAGAGCGGCATTTCAGAAAACGTGCTTATCTCGGCGAGAAAAAGCGATTTCGGCAATACAATTTAAAACGCGTGTAAAACATAAACCAAACGATGAAATTGGTTATTTCTTCATGTATAATGATCAACTCGATACTCCCTAGCCCCCAACAGCCTTTTTTTTCATAACACTTTAACCAGAGTGACGGGAGAGCGGCATTTCAGAAAACGTGCTTATCTCGGCGAGAAAAAGCGATTTCGGCAATAAAATTTAAAACGCGTGTAAAACATAAACCAAACGATGAAATTGGTTATTTCTTCATGTATAATAATCAACTCGATACTCCCTAGCCCCCAACAGCCTTTTTTTTTCATAACACTTTAACCAGAGTGACGGGAGAGCGGCATTTCAGAAAACGTGCTTATCTCGGCGAGAAAAAGCGATTTCGGCAATAAAATTTAAAACGCGTGTAAAACATAAACCAAACGATGAAATTGGTTATTTCTTCATGTATAATGATCAACTCGATACTCCCTAGCCCCCAACAGCCTTTTTTTTCATAACACTTTAACCAGAGTGACGGGAGAGCGGCATTTCAGAAAACGTGCTTATCTCGGCGAGAAAAAGCAATTTCGGCAATAAAATTTAAAACGCGTGTAAAACATAAACCAAACGATGAAATTGGTTATTTCTTCATGTATAATGATCAACTCGATACTCCCTAGCCCCCAACAGCCTTTTTTTTCATAACACTTTAACCAGAGTGACGGGAAAGCGGCATTTCAGAAAACGTGCTTATCTCGGCGAGAAAAAGCGATTTCGGCAATAAAATTTAAAACGCGTGTAAAACATAAACCAAACGATGAAATTGGTTATTTCTTCATGTATAATGATCAACTCGATACTCCCTATCCCCCAACAGCCTTTTTTTTCATGACACTTTAACCAGAGTGACGGGAGAGGGCATTTCAGAAAACGTGCTTATCTCGGCGAGAAAAAGCGATTTCGGCAATAAAATTTAAAACGCGTGTAAAACATAAACCAAACGATGAAATTGGTTATTTCTTCATGTATAATGATCAACTCGATACTCCCTAGCCCCCAACAGCCTTTTTTTTCATAACACTTTAACCAGAGTGACGGGAGAGCGGCATTTCAGAAAACGTGCTTATCTCGGCGAGAAAAAGCGATTTCGGCAATAAAATTTAAAACGCGTGTAAAACATAAACCAAACGATGAAATTGGTTATTTCTTCATGTATAATGATCAACTCGATACTCCCTAGCCCCCAACAGCCTTTTTTTTCATAACACTTTAACCAGAGTGACGGGAGAGCGGCATTTCAGAAAACGTGCTTATCTCGGCGAGAAAAAGCGATTTCGGCAATAAAATTTAAAACGCGTGTAAAACATAAACCAAACGATGAAATTGGTTATTTCTTCATGTATAATGATCAACTCGATACTCCCTAGCCCCCAACAGCCTTTTTTTTCATAACACTTTAACCAGAGTGACGGGAGAGCGGCATTTCAGAAAACGTGCTTATCTCGGCGAGAAAAAGCGATTTCGGCAATAAAATTTAAAACGCGTGTAAAACATAAACCAAACGATGAAATTGGTTATTTCTTCATGTATAATGATCAACTCGATACTCCCTAGCCCCCAACAGCCTTTTTTTTCATAACACTTTAACCAGAGTGACGGGAGAGCGGCATTTCAGAAAACGTGCTTATCTCGGCGAGAAAAAGCGATTTCGGCAATAAAATTTAAAACGCGTGTAAAACATAAACCAAACGATGAAATTGGTTATTTCTTCATGTATAATGATCAACTCGATACTCCCTAGCCCCCAACAGCCTTTTTTTTCATAACACTTTAACCAGAGTGACGGGAGAGCGGCATTTCAGAAAACGTGCTTATCTCGGCGAGAAAAAGCGATTTCGGCAATAAAATTTAAAACGCGTGTAAAACATAAACCAAACGATGAAATTGGTTATTTCTTCATGTATAATGATCAACTCGAGTCGAGCTCCAGGGAGAGAGGCTGATTTTTCGCTTTTTGAGGCCGACCGACGAACCGGCGCGGGGCGGACTCAAAAGCCCGCAGAGCCGTAGGCACTTAGAAAAGTTTCGCCTTTGGCTGTGAGCTCCAGGGGGAGAGGCTGGTTTTGCGTTATTTTAGGCCGGCTGGAGAACCGGCGCGGGTCGGACGCACAATCCCCGCAGAGCCGTGGGCACTTAGAAAATTTTTGCCAAGTTGGCTCTGAGCGCCTGGTACCTAATATGGAAGTATAGAGGCCGACTTTCGGGCAAGATCACGCCGCGTTAGGCTTCCAGGACCCCGGCTAAGCAATTTTACCGGGCCGCCCGGTTCTTTTTTTGAACCAGCCCGGTTCTTTTTACACTTCCAGCTGGAGCTCAGCAGCGGCTTTTTGCCTAAGATCACGCCGGGTTAGGCTTCCAGGACCTCGGCTAAGCAATTCTACCGGGCCGCCCGGTTCTTTTTTTGAACCAGCCCGGTTCTTTTTACACTTCCAGCTGGAGCTCACGAGCGGCTTTTTGGACAAGATCACGCCGTGTTAGGCTTCCAGAGCCCCGGCTAAGCAATTTTACCGGCCCGCCCGGTTCTTTTTTTTAACCAGCCCGGTTCTTTTTACACTTCCAGCTGGAGCTCAGCAGCGGGTTTTTGGACAAGATCACGCCGTGTTAGGCTTCCAGAGCCCCGGCTAAGCAATTTTACAGGGTCGCCCGGTTCTTTTTTTTTAACCAGCCCGTTTTTTTTTACACTTCCAGCTGGAGCTCAGCAGCGGCTTTTTGCACAGTATCACGCCGGGTTAGGCTTCCAGAGCCCCGGCTAAGCAATTTTACCGGGCCGCCCGGTTCTTTTTTTTAACCAGCCCGGTTCTTTTTACACTTCCAGCTGGAGCTCAGCAGCGGCTTTTTGGACAAGATCACGCCGTGTTAGGCTTCCAGAGCCCCGGCTAAGCAATTTTACCGGGTCGGCCGGTTCTTTTTTTTTAACCAGCCCGGTTCTTTTTACACTTCCAGCTCGAGCTCAGCAGCGGCTTTTTGGACAAGATCACGCCGTGTTAGGCCTCCAGAGCCCCGGCTAAGCAATTTTACCGGGTCGCCCGGTTCTTTTTTTAACCAGCCCGGTTCTTTTTACACTTCCAGCTGGAGCTCAGCATCGTGTAAAACATAAACCAAACGATGAAATTGGTTATTTCTTCATGTATAATGATCAACTCGATACTCCCTAGCCCCCAACAGCCTTTTTTTTCATAACACTTTAACCAGAGTGACGGGAGAGCGGCATTTCAGAAAACGTGCTTATCTCGGCGAGAAAAAGCGATTTCGGCAATAAAATTTAAAACGCGTGTAAAACATAAACCAAACGATGAAATTGGTTATTTCTTCATGTATAATGATCAACTCGATACTCCCTAGCCCCCAACAGCCTTTTTTTTCATAACACTTTAACCAGAGTGACGGGAGAGCGGCATTTCAGAAAACGTGCTTATCTCGGCGAGAAAAAGCGATTTCGGCAATAAAATTTAAAACGCGTGTAAAACATAAACCAAACGATGAAATTGGTTATTTCTTCATGTATAATGATCAACTCGATACTCCCTAGCCCCCAACAGCCTTTTTTTTCATAACACTTTAACCAGAGTGACGGGAGAGCGGCATTTCAGAAAACGTGCTTATCTCGGCGAGAAAAAGCGATTTCGGCAATAAAATTTAAAACGCGTGTAAAACATAAACCAAACGATGAAATTGGTTATTTCTTCATGTATAATGATCAACTCGATACTCCCTAGCCCCCAACAGCCTTTTTTTTCATAACACTTTAACCAGAGTGACGGGAGAGCGGCATTTCAGAAAACGTGCTTATCTCGGCGAGAAAAAGCGATTTCGGCAATAAAATTTAAAACGCGTGTAAAACATAAACCAAACGATGAAATTGGTTATTTCTTCATGTATAATGATCAACTCGATACTCCCTAGCCCCCAACAGCCTTTTTTTTCATAACACTTTAACCAGAGTGACGGGAGAGCGGCATTTCAGAAAACGTGCTTATCTCGGCGAGAAAAAGCGATTTCGGCAATAACATTTAAAACGCGTGTAAAACATAAACCAAACGATGAAATTGGTTATTTCTTCATGTATAATAATCAACTCGATACTCCCTAGCCCCCAACAGCCTTTTTTTTCATAACACTTTAACCAGAGTGACGGGAGAGCGGCATTTCAGAAAACGTGCTTATCTCGGCGAGAAAAAGCGATTTCGGCAATAAAATTTAAAACGCGTGTAAAACATAAACCAAACGATGAAATTGGTTATTTCTTCATGTATAATGATCAACTCGATACTCCCTAGCCCCCAACAGCCTTTTTTTTCATAACACTTTAACCAGAGTGACGGGAGAGCGGCATTTCAGAAAACGTGCTTATCTCGGCGAGAAAAAGCGATTTCGGCAATAAAATTTAAAACGCGTGTAAAACATAAACCAAACGATGAAATTGGTTATTTCTTCATGTATAATGATCAACTCGATACTCCCTAGCCCCCAACAGCCTTTTTTTTCATAACACTTTAACCAGAGTGACGGGAGAGCGGCATTTCAGAAAACGTGCTTATCTCGGCGAGAAAAAGCGATTTCGGCAATAAAATTTAAAACGCGTGTAAAACATAAACCAAACGATGAAATTGGTTATTTCTTCATGTATAATGATCAACTCGATACTCCCTAGCCCCCAACAGCCTTTTTTTTCATAACACTTTAACCAGAGTGACGGGAGAGCGGCATTTCAGAAAACGTGCTTATCTCGGCGAGAAAAAGCGATTTCGGCAATAAAATTTAAAACGCGTGTAAAACATAAACCAAACGATGAAATTGGTTATTTCTTCATGTATAATGATCAACTCGATACTCCCTAGCCCCCAACAGCCTTTTTTTTCATAACACTTTAACCAGAGTGACGGGAGAGCGGCATTTCAGAAAACGTGCTTATCTCGGCGAGAAAAAGCGATTTCGGCAATAAAATTTAAAACGCGTGTAAAACATAAACCAAACGATGAAATTGGTTATTTCTTCATGTATAATGATCAACTCGATACTCCCTAGCCCCCAACAGCCTTTTTTTTCATAACACTTTAACCAGAGTGACGGGAGAGCGGCATTTCAGAAAACGTGCTTATCTCGGCGAGAAAAAGCGATTTCGGCAATAAAATTTAAAACGCGTGTAAAACATAAACCAAACGATGAAATTGGTTATTTCTTCATGTATAATGATCAACTCGATACTCCCTAGCCCCCAACAGCCTTTTTTTTCATAACACTTTAACCAGAGTGACGGGAGAGCGGTATTTCAGAAAACGTGCTTATCTCGGCGAGAAAAAGCGATTTCGGCAATAAAATTTAAAACGCGTGTAAAACATAAACCAAACGATGAAATTGGTTATTTCTTCATGTATAATGATCAACTCGATACTCCCTAGCCCCCAACAGCCTTTTTTTTCATAACACTTTAACCAGAGTGACGGGAGAGCGGCATTTCAGAAAACGTGCTTATCTCGGCGAGAAAAAGCGATTTCGGCAATAAAATTTAAAACGCGTGTAAAACATAAACCAAACGATGAAATTGGTTATTTCTTCATGTATAATGATCAACTCGATACTCCCTAGCCCCCAACAGCCTTTTTTTTCATAACACTTTAACCAGAGTGACGGGAGAGCGGCATTTCAGAAAACGTGCTTATCTCGGCGAGAAAAAGCGATTTCGGCAATAAAATTTAAAACGCGTGTAAAACATAAACCAAACGATGAAATTGGTTATTTCTTCATGTATAATGATCAACTCGATACTCCCTAGCCCCCAACAGCCTTTTTTTTCATAACACTTTAACCAGAGTGACGGGAGAGCGGCATTTCAGAAAACGTGCTTATCTCGGCGAGAAAAAGCGATTTCGGCAATAAAATTTAAAACGCGTGTAAAACATAAACCAAACGATGAAATTGGTTATTTCTTCATGTATAATGATCAACTCGATACTCCCTAGCCCCCAACAGCCTTTTTTTTCATAACACTTTAACCAGAGTGACGGGAGAGCGGCATTTCAGAAAACGTGCTTATCTCGGCGAGAAAAAGCGATTTCGGCAATAAAATTTAAAACGCGTGTAAAACATAAACCAAACGATGAAATTGGTTATTTCTTCATGTATAATGATCAACTCGATACTCCCTAGCCCCCAACAGCCTTTTTTTTCATAACACTTTAACCAGAGTGACGGGAGAGCGGCATTTCAGAAAACGTGCTTATCTCGGCGAGAAAAAGCGATTTCGGCAATAAAATTTAAAACGCGTGTAAAACATAAACCAAACGATGAAATTGGTTATTTCTTCATGTATAATGATCAACTCGATACTCCCTAGCCCCCAACAGCCTTTTTTTTCATAACACTTTAACCAGAGTGACGGGAGAGCGGCATTTCAGAAAACGTGCTTATCTCGGCGAGAAAAAGCGATTTCGGCAATAAAATTTAAAACGCGTGTAAAACATAAACCAAACGATGAAATTGGTTATTTCTTCATGTATAATGATCAACTCGATACTCCCTAGCCCCCAACAGCCTTTTTTTTCATAACACTTTAACCAGAGTGACGGGAGAGCGGCATTTCAGAAAACGTGCTTATCTCGGCGAGAAAAAGCGATTTCGGCAATAAAATTTAAAACGCGTGTAAAACATAAACCAAACGATGAAATTGGTTATTTCTTCATGTATAATGATCAACTCGATACTCCCTAGCCCCCAACAGCCTTTTTTTTCATAACACTTTAACCAGAGTGACGGGAGAGCGGCATTTCAGAAAACGTGCTTATCTCGGCGAGAAAAAGCGATTTCGGCAATAAAATTTAAAACGCGTGTAAAACATAAACCAAACGATGAAATTGGTTATTTCTTCATGTATAATGATCAACTCGATACTCCCTAGCCCCCAACAGCCTTTTTTTTCATAACACTTTAACCAGAGTGACGGGAGAGCGGCATTTCAGAAAACGTGCTTATCTCGGCGAGAAAAAGCGATTTCGGCAATAAAATTTAAAACGCGTGTAAAACATAAACCAAACGATGAAATTGGTTATTTCTTCATGTATAATGATCAACTCGATACTCCCTAGCCCCCAACAGCCTTTTTTTTCATAACACTTTAACCAGAGTGACGGGAGAGCGGCATTTCAGAAAACGTGCTTATCTCGGCGAGAAAAAGCGATTTCGGCAATAAAATTTAAAACGCGTGTAAAACATAAACCAAACGATGAAATTGGTTATTTCTTCATGTATAATGATCAACTCGAGTCGAGCTCCAGGGAGAGAGGCTGATTTTTCGCTTTTTGAGGCCGACCGACGAACCGGCGCGGGGCGGACTCAAAAGCCCGCAGAGCCGTAGGCACTTAGAAAAGTTTCGCCTTTGGCTGTGAGCTCCAGGGGGAGAGGCTGGTTTTGCGTTATTTTAGGCTGGCTGGAGAACCGGCGCGGGTCGGACGCACAATCCCCGCAGAGCCGTGGGCACTTAGAAAATTTTTGCCAAGTTGGCTCTGAGCGCCTGGTACCTAATATGGAAGTATAGAGGCCGACTTTCGGGCAAGATCACGCCGCGTTAGGCTTCCAGGACCCCGGCTAAGCAATTTTACCGGGCCGCCCGGTTCTTTTTTTGAACCAGCCCGGTTCTTTTTACACTTCCAGCTGGAGCTCAGCAGCGGCTTTTTGCCTAAGATCACGCCGGGTTAGGCTTCCAGGACCTCGGCTAAGCAATTCTACCGGGCCGCCCGGTTCTTTTTTTGAACCAGCCCGGTTCTTTTTACACTTCCAGCTGGAGCTCACGAGCGGCTTTTTGGACAAGATCACGCCGTGTTAGGCTTCCAGAGCCCCGGCTAAGCAATTTTACCGGCCCGCCCGGTTCTTTTTTTTAACCAGCCCGGTTCTTTTTACACTTCCAGCTGGAGCTCAGCAGCGGGTTTTTGGACAAGATCACGCCGTGTTAGGCTTCCAGAGCCCCGGCTAAGCAATTTTACAGGGTCGCCCGGTTCTTTTTTTTAACCAGCCCGGTTTTTTTTACACTTCCAGCTGGAGCTCAGCAGCGGCTTTTTGCACAGTATCACGCCGGGTTAGGCTTCCAGAGCCCCGGCTAAGCAATTTTACCGGGCCGCCCGGTTCTTTTTTTTAACCAGCCCGGTTCTTTTTACACTTCCAGCTGGAGCTCAGCAGCGGCTTTTTGGACAAGATCACGCCGTGTTAGGCTTCCAGAGCCCCGGCTAAGCAATTTTACCGGGTCGGCCGGTTCTTTTTTTTTAACCAGCCCGGTTCTTTTTACACTTCCAGCTCGAGCTCAGCAGCGGCTTTTTGGACAAGATCACGCCGTGTTAGGCCTCCAGAGCCCCGGCTAAGCAATTTTACCGGGTCGCCCGGTTCTTTTTTTAACCAGCCCGGTTCTTTTTACACTTCCAGCTGGAGCTCAGCATCGTGTAAAACATAAACCAAACGATGAAATTGGTTATTTCTTCATGTATAATGATCAACTCGATACTCCCTAGCCCCCAACAGCCTTTTTTTTCATAACACTTTAACCAGAGTGACGGGAGAGCGGCATTTCAGAAAACGTGCTTATCTCGGCGAGAAAAAGCGATTTCGGCAATAAAATTTAAAACGCGTGTAAAACATAAACCAAACGATGAAATTGGTTATTTCTTCATGTATAATGATCAACTCGATACTCCCTAGCCCCCAACAGCCTTTTTTTTCATAACACTTTAACCAGAGTGACGGGAGAGCGGCATTTCAGAAAACGTGCTTATCTCGGCGAGAAAAAGCGATTTCGGCAATAAAATTTAAAACGCGTGTAAAACATAAACCAAACGATGAAATTGGTTATTTCTTCATGTATAATGATCAACTCGATACTCCCTAGCCCCCAACAGCCTTTTTTTTCATAACACTTTAACCAGAGTGACGGGAGAGCGGCATTTCAGAAAACGTGCTTATCTCGGCGAGAAAAAGCGATTTCGGCAATAAAATTTAAAACGCGTGTAAAACATAAACCAAACGATGAAATTGGTTATTTCTTCATGTATAATGATCAACTCGATACTCCCTAGCCCCCAACAGCCTTTTTTTTCATAACACTTTAACCAGAGTGACGGGAGAGCGGCATTTCAGAAAACGTGCTTATCTCGGCGAGAAAAAGCGATTTCGGCAATAAAATTTAAAACGCGTGTAAAACATAAACCAAACGATGAAATTGGTTATTTCTTCATGTATAATGATCAACTCGATACTCCCTAGCCCCCAACAGCCTTTTTTTTCATAACACTTTAACCAGAGTGACGGGAGAGCGGCATTTCAGAAAACGTGCTTATCTCGGCGAGAAAAAGCGATTTCGGCAATAAAATTTAAAACGCGTGTAAAACATAAACCAAACGATGAAATTGGTTATTTCTTCATGTATAATGATCAACTCGATACTCCCTAGCCCCCAACAGCCTTTTTTTTCATAACACTTTAACCAGAGTGACGGGAGAGCGGCATTTCAGAAAACGTGCTTATCTTGGCGAGAAAAAGCGATTTCGGCAATAAAATTTAAAACGCGTGTAAAACATAAACCAAACGATGAAATTGGTTATTTCTTCATGTATAATGATCAACTCGATACTCCCTAGCCCCCAACAGCCTTTTTTTTCATAACACTTTAACCAGAGTGACGGGAGAGCGGCATTTCAGAAAACGTGCTTATCTCGGCGAGAAAAAGCGATTTCGGCAATAAAATTTAAAACGCGTGTAAAACATAAACCAAACGATGAAATTGGTTATTTCTTCATGTATAATGATCAACTCGATACTCCCTAGCCCCCAACAGCCTTTTTTTTCATAACACTTTAACCAGAGTGACGGGAGAGCGGCATTTCAGAAAACGTGCTTATCTCGGCGAGAAAAAGCGATTTCGGCAATAAAATTTAAAACGCGTGTAAAACATAAACCAAACGATGAAATTGGTTATTTCTTCATGTATAATGATCAACTCGATACTCCCTAGCCCCCAACAGCCTTTTTTTTCATAACACTTTAACCAGAGTGACGGGAGAGCGGCATTTCAGAAAACGTGCTTATCTCGGCGAGAAAAAGCGATTTCGGCAATAACATTTAAAACGCGTGTAAAACATAAACCAAACGATGAAATTGGTTATTTCTTCATGTATAATGATCAACTCGATACTCCCTAGCCCCCAACAGCCTTTTTTTTCATAACACTTTAACCAGAGTGACGGGAGAGCGGCATTTCAGAAAACGTGCTTATCTCGGCGAGAAAAAGCGATTTCGGCAATAAAATTTAAAACGCGTGTAAAACATAAACCAAACGATGAAATTGGTTATTTCTTCATGTATAATGATCAACTCGATACTCCCTAGCCCCCAACAGCCTTTTTTTTCATAACACTTTAACCAGAGTGACGGGAGAGCGGCATTTCAGAAAACGTGCTTATCTCGGCGAGAAAAAGCGATTTCGGCAATAACATTTAAAACGCGTGTAAAACATAAACCAAACGATGAAATTGGTTATTTCTTCATGTATAATGATCAACTCGATACTCCCTAGCCCCCAACAGCCTTTTTTTTCATAACACTTTAACCAGAGTGACGGGAGAGCGGCATTTCAGAAAACGTGCTTATCTCGGCGAGAAAAAGCGATTTCGGCAATAAAATTTAAAACGCGTGTAAAACATAAACCAAACGATGAAATTGGTTATTTCTTCATGTATAATGATCAACTCGATACTCCCTAGCCCCCAACAGCCTTTTTTTTCATAACACTTTAACCAGAGTGACGGGAGAGCGGCATTTCAGAAAACGTGCTTATCTCGGCGAGAAAAAGCGATTTCGGCAATAAAATTTAAAACGCGTGTAAAACATAAACCAAACGATGAAATTGGTTATTTCTTCATGTATAATGATCAACTCGATACTCCCTAGCCCCCAACAGCCTTTTTTTTCATAACACTTTAACCAGAGTGACGGGGAGAGCGGCATTTCAGAAAACGTGCTTATCTCGGCGAGAAAAAGCGATTTCGGCAATAAAATTTAAAACGCGTGTAAAACATAAACCAAACGATGAAATTGGTTATTTCTTCATGTATAATGATCAACTCGATACTCCCTAGCCCCCAACAGCCTTTTTTTTCATAACACTTTAACCAGAGTGACGGGGAGAGCGGCATTTCAGAAAACGTGCTTATCTCGGCGAGAAAAAGCGATTTCGGCAATAAAATTTAAAACGCGTGTAAAACATAAACCAAACGATGAAATTGGTTATTTCTTCATGTATAATGATCAACTCGATACTCCCTAGCCCCCAACAGCCTTTTTTTTCATAACACTTTAACCAGAGTGACGGGAGAGCGGCATTTCAGAAAACGTGCTTATCTCGGCGAGAAAAAGCGATTTCGGCAATAAAATTTAAAACGCGTGTAAAACATAAACCAAACGATGAAATTGGTTATTTCTTCATGTATAATGATCAACTCGATACTCCCTAGCCCCCAACAGCCTTTTTTTTCATAACACTTTAACCAGAGTGACGGGAGAGCGGCATTTCAGAAAACGTGCTTATCTCGGCGAGAAAAAGCGATTTCGGCAATAAAATTTAAAACGCGTGTAAAACATAAACCAAACGATGAAATTGGTTATTTCTTCATGTATAATGATCAACTCGATACTCCCTAGCCCCCAACAGCCTTTTTTTTCATAACACTTTAACCAGAGTGACGGGAGAGCGGCATTTCAGAAAACGTGCTTATCTCGGCGAGAAAAAGCGATTTCGGCAATAAAATTTAAAACGCGTGTAAAACATAAACCAAACGATGAAATTGGTTATTTCTTCATGTATAATGATCAACTCGATACTCCCTAGCCCCCAACAGCCTTTTTTTTCATAACACTTTAACCAGAGTGACGGGAGAGCGGCATTTCAGAAAACGTGCTTATCTCGGCGAGAAAAAGCGATTTCGGCAATAACATTTAAAACGCGTGTAAAACATAAACCAAACGATGAAATTGGTTATTTCTTCATGTATAATGATCAACTCGATACTCCCTAGCCCCCAACAGCCTTTTTTTTCATAACACTTTAACCAGAGTGACGGGAGAGCGGCATTTCAGAAAACGTGCTTATCTCGGCGAGAAAAAGCGATTTCGGCAATAAAATTTAAAACGCGTGTAAAACATAAACCAAACGATGAAATTGGTTATTTCTTCATGTATAATGATCAACTCGATACTCCCTAGCCCCCAACAGCCTTTTTTTTCATAACACTTTAACCAGAGTGACGGGAGAGCGGCATTTCAGAAAACGTGCTTATCTCGGCGAGAAAAAGCGATTTCGGCAATAAAATTTAAAACGCGTGTAAAACATAAACCAAACGATGAAATTGGTTATTTCTTCATGTATAATGATCAACTCGATACTCCCTAGCCCCCAACAGCCTTTTTTTTCATAACACTTTAACCAGAGTGACGGGAGAGCGGCATTTCAGAAAACGTGCTTATCTCGGCGAGAAAAAGCGATTTCGGCAATAAAATTTAAAACGCGTGTAAAACATAAACCAAACGATGAAATTGGTTATTTCTTCATGTATAATGATCAACTCGATACTCCCTAGCCCCCAACAGCCTTTTTTTCATAACACTTTAACCAGAGTGACGGGAGAGCGGCATTTCAGAAAACGTGCTTATCTCGGCGAGAAAAAGCGATTTCGGCAATAAAATTTAAAACGCGTGTAAAACATAAACCAAACGATGAAATTGGTTATTTCTTCATGTATGATGATCAACTCGATACTCCCTAGCCCCCAACAGCCTTTTTTTTCATAACACTTTAACCAGAGTGACGGGAGAGCGGCATTTCAGAAAACGTGCTTATCTCGGCGAGAAAAAGCGATTTCGGCAATAAAATTTAAAACGCGTGTAAAACATAAACCAAACGATGAAATTGGTTATTTCTTCATGTATAATGATCAACTCGATACTCCCTAGCCCCCAACAGCCTTTTTTTTCATAACACTTTAACCAGAGTGACGGGAGAGCGGCATTTCAGAAAACGTGCTTATCTCGGCGAGAAAAAGCGATTTCGGCAATAAAATTTAAAACGCGTGTAAAACATAAACCAAACGATGAAATTGGTTATTTCTTCATGTATAATGATCAACTCGATACTCCCTAGCCCCCAACAGCCTTTTTTTTCATAACACTTTAACCAGAGTGACGGGAGAGCGGCATTTCAGAAAACGTGCTTATCTCGGCGAGAAAAAGCGATTTCGGCAATAAAATTTAAAACGCGTGTAAAACATAAACCAAACGATGAAATTGGTTATTTCTTCATGTATAATGATCAACTCGATACTCCCTAGCCCCCAACAGCCTTTTTTTTCATAACACTTTAACCAGAGTGACGGGAGAGCGGCATTTCAGAAAACGTGCTTATCTCGGCGAGAAAAAGCGATTTCGGCAATAAAATTTAAAACGCGTGTAAAACATAAACCAAACGATGAAATTGGTTATTTCTTCATGTATAATGATCAACTCGATACTCCCTAGCCCCCAACAGCCTTTTTTTTCATAACACTTTAACCAGAGTGACGGGAGAGCGGCATTTCAGAAAACGTGCTTATCTCGGCGAGAAAAAGCGATTTCGGCAATAAAATTTAAAACGCGTGTAAAACATAAACCAAACGATGAAATTGGTTATTTCTTCATGTATAATGATCAACTCGATACTCCCTAGCCCCCAACAGCCTTTTTTTTCATAACACTTTAACCAGAGTGACGGGAGAGCGGCATTTCAGAAAACGTGCTTATCTCGGCGAGAAAAAGCGATTTCGGCAATAAAATTTAAAACGCGTGTAAAACATAAACCAAACGATGAAATTGGTTATTTCTTCATGTATAATGATCAACTCGATACTCCCTAGCCCCCAACAGCCTTTTTTTTCATAACACTTTAACCAGAGTGACGGGAGAGCGGCATTTCAGAAAACGTGCTTATCTCGGCGAGAAAAAGCGATTTCGGCAATAAAATTTAAAACGCGTGTAAAACATAAACCAAACGATGAAATTGGTTATTTCTTCATGTATAATGATCAACTCGATACTCCCTAGCCCCCAACAGCCTTTTTTTTCATAACACTTTAACCAGAGTGACGGGAGAGCGGCATTTCAGAAAACGTGCTTATCTCGGCGAGAAAAAGCGATTTCGGCAATAAAATTTAAAACGCGTGTAAAACATAAACCAAACGATGAAATTGGTTATTTCTTCATGTATAATGATCAACTCGATACTCCCTAGCCCCCAACAGCCTTTTTTTTCATAACACTTTAACCAGAGTGACGGGAGAGCGGCATTTCAGAAAACGTGCTTATCTCGGCGAGAAAAAGCGATTTCGGCAATAAAATTTAAAACGCGTGTAAAACATAAACCAAACGATGAAATTGGTTATTTCTTCATGTATAATGATCAACTCGATACTCCCTAGCCCCCAACAGCCTTTTTTTTCATAACACTTTAACCAGAGTGACGGGAGAGCGGCATTTCAGAAAACGTGCTTATCTCGGCGAGAAAAAGCGATTTCGGCAATAAAATTTAAAACGCGTGTAAAACATAAACCAAACGATGAAATTGGTTATTTCTTCATGTATAATGATCAACTCGATACTCCCTAGCCCCCAACAGCCTTTTTTTTCATAACACTTTAACCAGAGTGACGGGAGAGCGGCATTTCAGAAAACGTGCTTATCTCGGCGAGAAAAAGCGATTTCGGCAATAAAATTTAAAACGCGTGTAAAACATAAACCAAACGATGAAATTGGTTATTTCTTCATGTATAATGATCAACTCGATACTCCCTAGCCCCCAACAGCCTTTTTTTTCATAACACTTTAACCAGAGTGACGGGAGAGCGGCATTTCAGAAAACGTGCTTATCTCGGCGAGAAAAAGCGATTTCGGCAATAAAATTTAAAACGCGTGTAAAACATAAACCAAACGATGAAATTGGTTATTTCTTCATGTATAATGATCAACTCGATACTCCCTAGCCCCCAACAGCCTTTTTTTTCATAACACTTTAACCAGAGTGACGGGAGAGCGGCATTTCAGAAAACGTGCTTATCTCGGCGAGAAAAAGCGATTTCGGCAATAAAATTTAAAACGCGTGTAAAACATAAACCAAACGATGAAATTGGTTATTTCTTCATGTATAATGATCAACTCGATACTCCCTAGCCCCCAACAGCCTTTTTTTTCATAACACTTTAACCAGAGTGACGGGAGAGCGGCATTTCAGAAAACGTGCTTATCTCGGCGAGAAAAAGCGATTTCGGCAATAAAATTTAAAACGCGTGTAAAACATAAACCAAACGATGAAATTGGTTATTTCTTCATGTATAATGATCAACTCGATACTCCCTAGCCCCCAACAGCCTTTTTTTTCATAACACTTTAACCAGAGTGACGGGAGAGCGGCATTTCAGAAAACGTGCTTATCTCGGCGAGAAAAAGCGATTTCGGCAATAAAATTTAAAACGCGTGTAAAACATAAACCAAACGATGAAATTGGTTATTTCTTCATGTATAATGATCAACTCGATACTCCCTAGCCCCCAACAGCCTTTTTTTTCATAACACTTTAACCAGAGTGACGGGAGAGCGGCATTTCAGAAAACGTGCTTATCTCGGCGAGAAAAAGCGATTTCGGCAATAAAATTTAAAACGCGTGTAAAACATAAACCAAACGATGAAATTGGTTATTTCTTCATGTATAATGATCAACTCGATACTCCCTAGCCCCCAACAGCCTTTTTTTTCATAACACTTTAACCAGAGTGACGGGAGAGCGGCATTTCAGAAAACGTGCTTATCTCGGCGAGAAAAAGCGATTTCGGCAATAAAATTTAAAACGCGTGTAAAACATAAACCAAACGATGAAATTGGTTATTTCTTCATGTATAATCGATCAACTCGATACTCCCTAGCCCCCAACAGCCTTTTTTTTCATAACACTTTAACCAGAGTGACGGGAGAGCGGCATTTCAGAAAACGTGCTTATCTCGGCGAGAAAAAGCGATTTCGGCAATAAAATTTAAAACGCGTGTAAAACATAAACCAAACGATGAAATTGGTTATTTCTTCATGTATAATGATCAACTCGATACTCCCTAGCCCCCAACAGCCTTTTTTTTCATAACACTTTAACCAGAGTGACGGGAGAGCGGCATTTCAGAAAACGTGCTTATCTCGGCGAGAAAAAGCGATTTCGGCAATAAAATTTAAAACGCGTGTAAAACATAAACCAAACGATGAAATTGGTTATTTCTTCATGTATAATGATCAACTCGATACTCCCTAGCCCCCAACAGCCTTTTTTTTCATAACACTTTAACCAGAGTGACGGGAGAGCGGCATTTCAGAAAACGTGCTTATCTCGGCGAGAAAAAGCGATTTCGGCAATAAAATTTAAAACGCGTGTAAAACATAAACCAAACGATGAAATTGGTTATTTCTTCATGTATAATGATCAACTCGATACTCCCTAGCCCCCAACAGCCTTTTTTTTCATAACACTTTAACCAGAGTGACGGGAGAGCGGCATTTCAGAAAACGTGCTTATCTCGGCGAGAAAAAGCGATTTCGGCAATAAAATTTAAAACGCGTGTAAAACATAAACCAAACGATGAAATTGGTTATTTCTTCATGTATAATGATCAACTCGATACTCCCTAGCCCCCAACAGCCTTTTTTTTCATAACACTTTAACCAGAGTGACGGGAGAGCGGCATTTCAGAAAACGTGCTTATCTCGGCGAGAAAAAGCGATTTCGGCAATAAAATTTAAAACGCGTGTAAAACATAAACCAAACGATGAAATTGGTTATTTCTTCATGTATAATGATCAACTCGATACTCCCTAGCCCCCAACAGCCTTTTTTTTCATAACACTTTAACCAGAGTGACGGGAGAGCGGCATTTCAGAAAACGTGCTTATCTCGGCGAGAAAAAGCGATTTCGGCAATAAAATTTAAAACGCGTGTAAAACATAAACCAAACGATGAAATTGGTTATTTCTTCATGTATAATGATCAACTCGATACTCCCTAGCCCCCAACAGCCTTTTTTTTCATAACACTTTAACCAGAGTGACGGGAGAGCGGCATTTCAGAAAACGTGCTTATCTCGGCGAGAAAAAGCGATTTCGGCAATAAAATTTAAAACGCGTGTAAAACATAAACCAAACGATGAAATTGGTTATTTCTTCATGTATAATGATCAACTCGATACTCCCTAGCCCCCAACAGCCTTTTTTTTCATAACACTTTAACCAGAGTGACGGGAGAGCGGCATTTCAGAAAACGTGCTTATCTCGGCGAGAAAAAGCGATTTCGGCAATAAAATTTAAAACGCGTGTAAAACATAAACCAAACGATGAAATTGGTTATTTCTTCATGTATAATGATCAACTCGATACTCCCTAGCCCCCAACAGCCTTTTTTTTCATAACACTTTAACCAGAGTGACGGGAGAGCGGCATTTCAGAAAACGTGCTTATCTCGGCGAGAAAAAGCGATTTCGGCAATAAAATTTAAAACGCGTGTAAAACATAAACCAAACGATGAAATTGGTTATTTCTTCATGTATAATGATCAACTCGATACTCCCTAGCCCCCAACAGCCTTTTTTTTCATAACACTTTAACCAGAGTGACGGGAGAGCGGCATTTCAGAAAACGTGCTTATCTCGGCGAGAAAAAGCGATTTCGGCAATAAAATTTAAAACGCGTGTAAAACATAAACCAAACGATGAAATTGGTTATTTCTTCATGTATAATGATCAACTCGATACTCCCTAGCCCCCAACAGCCTTTTTTTTCATAACACTTTAACCAGAGTGACGGGAGAGCGGCATTTCAGAAAACGTGCTTATCTCGGCGAGAAAAAGCGATTTCGGCAATAAAATTTAAAACGCGTGTAAAACATAAACCAAACGATGAAATTGGTTATTTCTTCATGTATAATGATCAACTCGATACTCCCTAGCCCCCAACAGCCTTTTTTTTCATAACACTTTAACCAGAGTGACGGGAGAGCGGCATTTCAGAAAACGTGCTTATCTCGGCGAGAAAAAGCGATTTCGGCAATAAAATTTAAAACGCGTGTAAAACATAAACCAAACGATGAAATTGGTTATTTCTTCATGTATAATGATCAACTCGATACTCCCTAGCCCCCAACAGCCTTTTTTTTCATAACACTTTAACCAGAGTGACGGGAGAGCGGCATTTCAGAAAACGTGCTTATCTCGGCGAGAAAAAGCGATTTCGGCAATAAAATTTAAAACGCGTGTAAAACATAAACCAAACGATGAAATTGGTTATTTCTTCATGTATAATGATCAACTCGATACTCCCTAGCCCCCAACAGCCTTTTTTTTCATAACACTTTAACCAGAGTGACGGGAGAGCGGCATTTCAGAAAACGTGCTTATCTCGGCGAGAAAAAGCGATTTCGGCAATAAAATTTAAAACGCGTGTAAAACATAAACCAAACGATGAAATTGGTTATTTCTTCATGTATAATGATCAACTCGATACTCCCTAGCCCCCAACAGCCTTTTTTTTCATAACACTTTAACCAGAGTGACGGGAGAGCGGCATTTCAGAAAACGTGCTTATCTCGGCGAGAAAAAGCGATTTCGGCAATAAAATTTAAAACGCGTGTAAAACATAAACCAAACGATGAAATTGGTTATTTCTTCATGTATAATGATCAACTCGATACTCCCTAGCCCCCAACAGCCTTTTTTTTCATAACACTTTAACCAGAGTGACGGGAGAGCGGCATTTCAGAAAACGTGCTTATCTCGGCGAGAAAAAGCGATTTCGGCAATAAAATTTAAAACGCGTGTAAAACATAAACCAAACGATGAAATTGGTTATTTCTTCATGTATAATGATCAACTCGATACTCCCTAGCCCCCAACAGCCTTTTTTTTCATAACACTTTAACCAGAGTGACGGGAGAGCGGCATTTCAGAAAACGTGCTTATCTCGGCGAGAAAAAGCGATTTCGGCAATAAAATTTAAAACGCGTGTAAAACATAAACCAAACGATGAAATTGGTTATTTCTTCATGTATAATGATCAACTCGATACTCCCTAGCCCCCAACAGCCTTTTTTTTCATAACACTTTAACCAGAGTGACGGGAGAGCGGCATTTCAGAAAACGTGCTTATCTCGGCGAGAAAAAGCGATTTCGGCAATAAAATTTAAAACGCGTGTAAAACATAAACCAAACGATGAAATTGGTTATTTCTTCATGTATAATGATCAACTCGATACTCCCTAGCCCCCAACAGCCTTTTTTTTCATAACACTTTAACCAGAGTGACGGGAGAGCGGCATTTCAGAAAACGTGCTTATCTCGGCGAGAAAAAGCGATTTCGGCAATAAAATTTAAAACGCGTGTAAAACATAAACCAAACGATGAAATTGGTTATTTCTTCATGTATAATGATCAACTCGATACTCCCTAGCCCCCAACAGCCTTTTTTTTCATAACACTTTAACCAGAGTGACGGGAGAGCGGCATTTCAGAAAACGTGCTTATCTCGGCGAGAAAAAGCGATTTCGGCAATAAAATTTAAAACGCGTGTAAAACATAAACCAAACGATGAAATTGGTTATTTCTTCATGTATAATGATCAACTCGATACTCCCTAGCCCCCAACAGCCTTTTTTTTCATAACACTTTAACCAGAGTGACGGGAGAGCGGCATTTCAGAAAACGTGCTTATCTCGGCGAGAAAAAGCGATTTCGGCAATAAAATTTAAAACGCGTGTAAAACATAAACCAAACGATGAAATTGGTTATTTCTTCATGTATAATGATCAACTCGATACTCCCTAGCCCCCAACAGCCTTTTTTTTCATAACACTTTAACCAGAGTGACGGGAGAGCGGCATTTCAGAAAACGTGCTTATCTCGGCGAGAAAAAGCGATTTCGGCAATAAAATTTAAAACGCGTGTAAAACATAAACCAAACGATGAAATTGGTTATTTCTTCATGTATAATGATCAACTCGATACTCCCTAGCCCCCAACAGCCTTTTTTTTCATAACACTTTAACCAGAGTGACGGGAGAGCGGCATTTCAGAAAACGTGCTTATCTCGGCGAGAAAAAGCGATTTCGGCAATAAAATTTAAAACGCGTGTAAAACATAAACCAAACGATGAAATTGGTTATTTCTTCATGTATAATGATCAACTCGATACTCCCTAGCCCCCAACAGCCTTTTTTTTCATAACACTTTAACCAGAGTGACGGGAGAGCGGCATTTCAGAAAACGTGCTTATCTCGGCGAGAAAAAGCGATTTCGGCAATAAAATTTAAAACGCGTGTAAAACATAAACCAAACGATGAAATTGGTTATTTCTTCATGTATAATGATCAACTCGATACTCCCTAGCCCCCAACAGCCTTTTTTTTCATAACACTTTAACCAGAGTGACGGGAGAGCGGCATTTCAGAAAACGTGCTTATCTCGGCGAGAAAAAGCGATTTCGGCAATAAAATTTAAAACGCGTGTAAAACATAAACCAAACGATGAAATTGGTTATTTCTTCATGTATAATGATCAACTCGATACTCCCTAGCCCCCAACAGCCTTTTTTTTCATAACACTTTAACCAGAGTGACGGGAGAGCGGCATTTCAGAAAACGTGCTTATCTCGGCGAGAAAAAGCGATTTCGGCAATAAAATTTAAAACGCGTGTAAAACATAAACCAAACGATGAAATTGGTTATTTCTTCATGTATAATGATCAACTCGATACTCCCTAGCCCCCAACAGCCTTTTTTTTCATAACACTTTAACCAGAGTGACGGGAGAGCGGCATTTCAGAAAACGTGCTTATCTCGGCGAGAAAAAGCGATTTCGGCAATAAAATTTAAAACGCGTGTAAAACATAAACCAAACGATGAAATTGGTTATTTCTTCATGTATAATGATCAACTCGATACTCCCTAGCCCCCAACAGCCTTTTTTTTCATAACACTTTAACCAGAGTGACGGGAGAGCGGCATTTCAGAAAACGTGCTTATCTCGGCGAGAAAAAGCGATTTCGGCAATAAAATTTAAAACGCGTGTAAAACATAAACCAAACGATGAAATTGGTTATTTCTTCATGTATAATGATCAACTCGATACTCCCTAGCCCCCAACAGCCTTTTTTTTCATAACACTTTAACCAGAGTGACGGGAGAGCGGCATTTCAGAAAACGTGCTTATCTCGGCGAGAAAAAGCGATTTCGGCAATAAAATTTAAAACGCGTGTAAAACATAAACCAAACGATGAAATTGGTTATTTCTTCATGTATAATGATCAACTCGATACTCCCTAGCCCCCAACAGCCTTTTTTTTCATAACACTTTAACCAGAGTGACGGGAGAGCGGCATTTCAGAAAACGTGCTTATCTCGGCGAGAAAAAGCGATTTCGGCAATAAAATTTAAAACGCGTGTAAAACATAAACCAAACGATGAAATTGGTTATTTCTTCATGTATAATGATCAACTCGATACTCCCTAGCCCCCAACAGCCTTTTTTTTCATAACACTTTAACCAGAGTGACGGGAGAGCGGCATTTCAGAAAACGTGCTTATCTCGGCGAGAAAAAGCGATTTCGGCAATAAAATTTAAAACGCGTGTAAAACATAAACCAAACGATGAAATTGGTTATTTCTTCATGTATAATGATCAACTCGATACTCCCTAGCCCCCAACAGCCTTTTTTTTCATAACACTTTAACCAGAGTGACGGGAGAGCGGCATTTCAGAAAACGTGCTTATCTCGGCGAGAAAAAGCGATTTCGGCAATAAAATTTAAAACGCGTGTAAAACATAAACCAAACGATGAAATTGGTTATTTCTTCATGTATAATGATCAACTCGATACTCCCTAGCCCCCAACAGCCTTTTTTTTCATAACACTTTAACCAGAGTGACGGGAGAGCGGCATTTCAGAAAACGTGCTTATCTCGGCGAGAAAAAGCGATTTCGGCAATAAAATTTAAAACGCGTGTAAAACATAAACCAAACGATGAAATTGGTTATTTCTTCATGTATAATGATCAACTCGATACTCCCTAGCCCCCAACAGCCTTTTTTTTCATAACACTTTAACCAGAGTGACGGGAGAGCGGCATTTCAGAAAACGTGCTTATCTCGGCGAGAAAAAGCGATTTCGGCAATAAAATTTAAAACGCGTGTAAAACATAAACCAAACGATGAAATTGGTTATTTCTTCATGTATAATGATCAACTCGATACTCCCTAGCCCCCAACAGCCTTTTTTTTCATAACACTTTAACCAGAGTGACGGGAGAGCGGCATTTCAGAAAACGTGCTTATCTCGGCGAGAAAAAGCGATTTCGGCAATAAAATTTAAAACGCGTGTAAAACATAAACCAAACGATGAAATTGGTTATTTCTTCATGTATAATGATCAACTCGATACTCCCTAGCCCCCAACAGCCTTTTTTTTCATAACACTTTAACCAGAGTGACGGGAGAGCGGCATTTCAGAAAACGTGCTTATCTCGGCGAGAAAAAGCGATTTCGGCAATAAAATTTAAAACGCGTGTAAAACATAAACCAAACGATGAAATTGGTTATTTCTTCATGTATAATGATCAACTCGATACTCCCTAGCCCCCAACAGCCTTTTTTTTCATAACACTTTAACCAGAGTGACGGGAGAGCGGCATTTCAGAAAACGTGCTTATCTCGGCGAGAAAAAGCGATTTCGGCAATAAAATTTAAAACGCGTGTAAAACATAAACCAAACGATGAAATTGGTTATTTCTTCATGTATAATGATCAACTCGATACTCCCTAGCCCCCAACAGCCTTTTTTTTCATAACACTTTAACCAGAGTGACGGGAGAGCGGCATTTCAGAAAACGTGCTTATCTCGGCGAGAAAAAGCGATTTCGGCAATAAAATTTAAAACGCGTGTAAAACATAAACCAAACGATGAAATTGGTTATTTCTTCATGTATAATGATCAACTCGATACTCCCTAGCCCCCAACAGCCTTTTTTTTCATAACACTTTAACCAGAGTGACGGGAGAGCGGCATTTCAGAAAACGTGCTTATCTCGGCGAGAAAAAGCGATTTCGGCAATAAAATTTAAAACGCGTGTAAAACATAAACCAAACGATGAAATTGGTTATTTCTTCATGTATAATGATCAACTCGATACTCCCTAGCCCCCAACAGCCTTTTTTTTCATAACACTTTAACCAGAGTGACGGGAGAGCGGCATTTCAGAAAACGTGCTTATCTCGGCGAGAAAAAGCGATTTCGGCAATAAAATTTAAAACGCGTGTAAAACATAAACCAAACGATGAAATTGGTTATTTCTTCATGTATAATGATCAACTCGATACTCCCTAGCCCCCAACAGCCTTTTTTTTCATAACACTTTAACCAGAGTGACGGGAGAGCGGCATTTCAGAAAACGTGCTTATCTCGGCGAGAAAAAGCGATTTCGGCAATAAAATTTAAAACGCGTGTAAAACATAAACCAAACGATGAAATTGGTTATTTCTTCATGTATAATGATCAACTCGATACTCCCTAGCCCCCAACAGCCTTTTTTTTCATAACACTTTAACCAGAGTGACGGGAGAGCGGCATTTCAGAAAACGTGCTTATCTCGGCGAGAAAAAGCGATTTCGGCAATAAAATTTAAAACGCGTGTAAAACATAAACCAAACGATGAAATTGGTTATTTCTTCATGTATAATGATCAACTCGATACTCCCTAGCCCCCAACAGCCTTTTTTTTCATAACACTTTAACCAGAGTGACGGGAGAGCGGCATTTCAGAAAACGTGCTTATCTCGGCGAGAAAAAGCGATTTCGGCAATAAAATTTAAAACGCGTGTAAAACATAAACCAAACGATGAAATTGGTTATTTCTTCATGTATAATGATCAACTCGATACTCCCTAGCCCCCAACAGCCTTTTTTTTCATAACACTTTAACCAGAGTGACGGGAGAGCGGCATTTCAGAAAACGTGCTTATCTCGGCGAGAAAAAGCGATTTCGGCAATAAAATTTAAAACGCGTGTAAAACATAAACCAAACGATGAAATTGGTTATTTCTTCATGTATAATGATCAACTCGATACTCCCTAGCCCCCAACAGCCTTTTTTTTCATAACACTTTAACCAGAGTGACGGGAGAGCGGCATTTCAGAAAACGTGCTTATCTCGGCGAGAAAAAGCGATTTCGGCAATAAAATTTAAAACGCGTGTAAAACATAAACCAAACGATGAAATTGGTTATTTCTTCATGTATAATGATCAACTCGATACTCCCTAGCCCCCAACAGCCTTTTTTTTCATAACACTTTAACCAGAGTGACGGGAGAGCGGCATTTCAGAAAACGTGCTTATCTCGGCGAGAAAAAGCGATTTCGGCAATAAAATTTAAAACGCGTGTAAAACATAAACCAAACGATGAAATTGGTTATTTCTTCATGTATAATGATCAACTCGATACTCCCTAGCCCCCAACAGCCTTTTTTTTCATAACACTTTAACCAGAGTGACGGGAGAGCGGCATTTCAGAAAACGTGCTTATCTCGGCGAGAAAAAGCGATTTCGGCAATAAAATTTAAAACGCGTGTAAAACATAAACCAAACGATGAAATTGGTTATTTCTTCATGTATAATGATCAACTCGATACTCCCTAGCCCCCAACAGCCTTTTTTTTCATAACACTTTAACCAGAGTGACGGGAGAGCGGCATTTCAGAAAACGTGCTTATCTCGGCGAGAAAAAGCGATTTCGGCAATAAAATTTAAAACGCGTGTAAAACATAAACCAAACGATGAAATTGGTTATTTCTTCATGTATAATGATCAACTCGATACTCCCTAGCCCCCAACAGCCTTTTTTTTCATAACACTTTAACCAGAGTGACGGGAGAGCGGCATTTCAGAAAACGTGCTTATCTCGGCGAGAAAAAGCGATTTCGGCAATAAAATTTAAAACGCGTGTAAAACATAAACCAAACGATGAAATTGGTTATTTCTTCATGTATAATGATCAACTCGATACTCCCTAGCCCCCAACAGCCTTTTTTTTCATAACACTTTAACCAGAGTGACGGGAGAGCGGCATTTCAGAAAACGTGCTTATCTCGGCGAGAAAAAGCGATTTCGGCAATAAAATTTAAAACGCGTGTAAAACATAAACCAAACGATGAAATTGGTTATTTCTTCATGTATAATGATCAACTCGATACTCCCTAGCCCCCAACAGCCTTTTTTTTCATAACACTTTAACCAGAGTGACGGGAGAGCGGCATTTCAGAAAACGTGCTTATCTCGGCGAGAAAAAGCGATTTCGGCAATAAAATTTAAAACGCGTGTAAAACATAAACCAAACGATGAAATTGGTTATTTCTTCATGTATAATGATCAACTCGATACTCCCTAGCCCCCAACAGCCTTTTTTTTCATAACACTTTAACCAGAGTGACGGGAGAGCGGCATTTCAGAAAACGTGCTTATCTCGGCGAGAAAAAGCGATTTCGGCAATAAAATTTAAAACGCGTGTAAAACATAAACCAAACGATGAAATTGGTTATTTCTTCATGTATAATGATCAACTCGATACTCCCTAGCCCCCAACAGCCTTTTTTTTCATAACACTTTAACCAGAGTGACGGGAGAGCGGCATTTCAGAAAACGTGCTTATCTCGGCGAGAAAAAGCGATTTCGGCAATAAAATTTAAAACGCGTGTAAAACATAAACCAAACGATGAAATTGGTTATTTCTTCATGTATAATGATCAACTCGATACTCCCTAGCCCCCAACAGCCTTTTTTTTCATAACACTTTAACCAGAGTGACGGGAGAGCGGCATTTCAGAAAACGTGCTTATCTCGGCGAGAAAAAGCGATTTCGGCAATAAAATTTAAAACGCGTGTAAAACATAAACCAAACGATGAAATTGGTTATTTCTTCATGTATAATGATCAACTCGATACTCCCTAGCCCCCAACAGCCTTTTTTTTCATAACACTTTAACCAGAGTGACGGGAGAGCGGCATTTCAGAAAACGTGCTTATCTCGGCGAGAAAAAGCGATTTCGGCAATAAAATTTAAAACGCGTGTAAAACATAAACCAAACGATGAAATTGGTTATTTCTTCATGTATAATGATCAACTCGATACTCCCTAGCCCCCAACAGCCTTTTTTTTCATAACACTTTAACCAGAGTGACGGGAGAGCGGCATTTCAGAAAACGTGCTTATCTCGGCGAGAAAAAGCGATTTCGGCAATAAAATTTAAAACGCGTGTAAAACATAAACCAAACGATGAAATTGGTTATTTCTTCATGTATAATGATCAACTCGATACTCCCTAGCCCCCAACAGCCTTTTTTTTCATAACACTTTAACCAGAGTGACGGGAGAGCGGCATTTCAGAAAACGTGCTTATCTCGGCGAGAAAAAGCGATTTCGGCAATAAAATTTAAAACGCGTGTAAAACATAAACCAAACGATGAAATTGGTTATTTCTTCATGTATAATGATCAACTCGATACTCCCTAGCCCCCAACAGCCTTTTTTTTCATAACACTTTAACCAGAGTGACGGGAGAGCGGCATTTCAGAAAACGTGCTTATCTCGGCGAGAAAAAGCGATTTCGGCAATAAAATTTAAAACGCGTGTAAAACATAAACCAAACGATGAAATTGGTTATTTCTTCATGTATAATGATCAACTCGATACTCCCTAGCCCCCAACAGCCTTTTTTTTCATAACACTTTAACCAGAGTGACGGGAGAGCGGCATTTCAGAAAACGTGCTTATCTCGGCGAGAAAAAGCGATTTCGGCAATAAAATTTAAAACGCGTGTAAAACATAAACCAAACGATGAAATTGGTTATTTCTTCATGTATAATGATCAACTCGATACTCCCTAGCCCCCAACAGCCTTTTTTTTCATAACACTTTAACCAGAGTGACGGGAGAGCGGCATTTCAGAAAACGTGCTTATCTCGGCGAGAAAAAGCGATTTCGGCAATAAAATTTAAAACGCGTGTAAAACATAAACCAAACGATGAAATTGGTTATTTCTTCATGTATAATGATCAACTCGATACTCCCTAGCCCCCAACAGCCTTTTTTTTCATAACACTTTAACCAGAGTGACGGGAGAGCGGCATTTCAGAAAACGTGCTTATCTCGGCGAGAAAAAGCGATTTCGGCAATAAAATTTAAAACGCGTGTAAAACATAAACCAAACGATGAAATTGGTTATTTCTTCATGTATAATGATCAACTCGATACTCCCTAGCCCCCAACAGCCTTTTTTTTCATAACACTTTAACCAGAGTGACGGGAGAGCGGCATTTCAGAAAACGTGCTTATCTCGGCGAGAAAAAGCGATTTCGGCAATAAAATTTAAAACGCGTGTAAAACATAAACCAAACGATGAAATTGGTTATTTCTTCATGTATAATGATCAACTCGATACTCCCTAGCCCCCAACAGCCTTTTTTTTCATAACACTTTAACCAGAGTGACGGGAGAGCGGCATTTCAGAAAACGTGCTTATCTCGGCGAGAAAAAGCGATTTCGGCAATAAAATTTAAAACGCGTGTAAAACATAAACCAAACGATGAAATTGGTTATTTCTTCATGTATAATGATCAACTCGATACTCCCTAGCCCCCAACAGCCTTTTTTTTCATAACACTTTAACCAGAGTGACGGGAGAGCGGCATTTCAGAAAACGTGCTTATCTCGGCGAGAAAAAGCGATTTCGGCAATAAAATTTAAAACGCGTGTAAAACATAAACCAAACGATGAAATTGGTTATTTCTTCATGTATAATGATCAACTCGATACTCCCTAGCCCCCAACAGCCTTTTTTTTCATAACACTTTAACCAGAGTGACGGGAGAGCGGCATTTCAGAAAACGTGCTTATCTCGGCGAGAAAAAGCGATTTCGGCAATAAAATTTAAAACGCGTGTAAAACATAAACCAAACGATGAAATTGGTTATTTCTTCATGTATAATGATCAACTCGATACTCCCTAGCCCCCAACAGCCTTTTTTTTCATAACACTTTAACCAGAGTGACGGGAGAGCGGCATTTCAGAAAACGTGCTTATCTCGGCGAGAAAAAGCGATTTCGGCAATAAAATTTAAAACGCGTGTAAAACATAAACCAAACGATGAAATTGGTTATTTCTTCATGTATAATGATCAACTCGATACTCCCTAGCCCCCAACAGCCTTTTTTTTCATAACACTTTAACCAGAGTGACGGGAGAGCGGCATTTCAGAAAACGTGCTTATCTCGGCGAGAAAAAGCGATTTCGGCAATAAAATTTAAAACGCGTGTAAAACATAAACCAAACGATGAAATTGGTTATTTCTTCATGTATAATGATCAACTCGATACTCCCTAGCCCCCAACAGCCTTTTTTTTCATAACACTTTAACCAGAGTGACGGGAGAGCGGCATTTCAGAAAACGTGCTTATCTCGGCGAGAAAAAGCGATTTCGGCAATAAAATTTAAAACGCGTGTAAAACATAAACCAAACGATGAAATTGGTTATTTCTTCATGTATAATGATCAACTCGATACTCCCTAGCCCCCAACAGCCTTTTTTTTCATAACACTTTAACCAGAGTGACGGGAGAGCGGCATTTCAGAAAACGTGCTTATCTCGGCGAGAAAAAGCGATTTCGGCAATAAAATTTAAAACGCGTGTAAAACATAAACCAAACGATGAAATTGGTTATTTCTTCATGTATAATGATCAACTCGATACTCCCTAGCCCCCAACAGCCTTTTTTTTCATAACACTTTAACCAGAGTGACGGGAGAGCGGCATTTCAGAAAACGTGCTTATCTCGGCGAGAAAAAGCGATTTCGGCAATAAAATTTAAAACGCGTGTAAAACATAAACCAAACGATGAAATTGGTTATTTCTTCATGTATAATGATCAACTCGATACTCCCTAGCCCCCAACAGCCTTTTTTTTCATAACACTTTAACCAGAGTGACGGGAGAGCGGCATTTCAGAAAACGTGCTTATCTCGGCGAGAAAAAGCGATTTCGGCAATAAAATTTAAAACGCGTGTAAAACATAAACCAAACGATGAAATTGGTTATTTCTTCATGTATAATGATCAACTCGATACTCCCTAGCCCCCAACAGCCTTTTTTTTCATAACACTTTAACCAGAGTGACGGGAGAGCGGCATTTCAGAAAACGTGCTTATCTCGGCGAGAAAAAGCGATTTCGGCAATAAAATTTAAAACGCGTGTAAAACATAAACCAAACGATGAAATTGGTTATTTCTTCATGTATAATGATCAACTCGATACTCCCTAGCCCCCAACAGCCTTTTTTTTCATAACACTTTAACCAGAGTGACGGGAGAGCGGCATTTCAGAAAACGTGCTTATCTCGGCGAGAAAAAGCGATTTCGGCAATAAAATTTAAAACGCGTGTAAAACATAAACCAAACGATGAAATTGGTTATTTCTTCATGTATAATGATCAACTCGATACTCCCTAGCCCCCAACAGCCTTTTTTTTCATAACACTTTAACCAGAGTGACGGGAGAGCGGCATTTCAGAAAACGTGCTTATCTCGGCGAGAAAAAGCGATTTCGGCAATAAAATTTAAAACGCGTGTAAAACATAAACCAAACGATGAAATTGGTTATTTCTTCATGTATAATGATCAACTCGATACTCCCTAGCCCCCAACAGCCTTTTTTTTCATAACACTTTAACCAGAGTGACGGGAGAGCGGCATTTCAGAAAACGTGCTTATCTCGGCGAGAAAAAGCGATTTCGGCAATAAAATTTAAAACGCGTGTAAAACATAAACCAAACGATGAAATTGGTTATTTCTTCATGTATAATGATCAACTCGATACTCCCTAGCCCCCAACAGCCTTTTTTTTCATAACACTTTAACCAGAGTGACGGGAGAGCGGCATTTCAGAAAACGTGCTTATCTCGGCGAGAAAAAGCGATTTCGGCAATAAAATTTAAAACGCGTGTAAAACATAAACCAAACGATGAAATTGGTTATTTCTTCATGTATAATGATCAACTCGATACTCCCTAGCCCCCAACAGCCTTTTTTTTCATAACACTTTAACCAGAGTGACGGGAGAGCGGCATTTCAGAAAACGTGCTTATCTCGGCGAGAAAAAGCGATTTCGGCAATAAAATTTAAAACGCGTGTAAAACATAAACCAAACGATGAAATTGGTTATTTCTTCATGTATAATGATCAACTCGATACTCCCTAGCCCCCAACAGCCTTTTTTTTCATAACACTTTAACCAGAGTGACGGGAGAGCGGCATTTCAGAAAACGTGCTTATCTCGGCGAGAAAAAGCGATTTCGGCAATAAAATTTAAAACGCGTGTAAAACATAAACCAAACGATGAAATTGGTTATTTCTTCATGTATAATGATCAACTCGATACTCCCTAGCCCCCAACAGCCTTTTTTTTCATAACACTTTAACCAGAGTGACGGGAGAGCGGCATTTCAGAAAACGTGCTTATCTCGGCGAGAAAAAGCGATTTCGGCAATAAAATTTAAAACGCGTGTAAAACATAAACCAAACGATGAAATTGGTTATTTCTTCATGTATAATGATCAACTCGATACTCCCTAGCCCCCAACAGCCTTTTTTTTCATAACACTTTAACCAGAGTGACGGGAGAGCGGCATTTCAGAAAACGTGCTTATCTCGGCGAGAAAAAGCGATTTCGGCAATAAAATTTAAAACGCGTGTAAAACATAAACCAAACGATGAAATTGGTTATTTCTTCATGTATAATGATCAACTCGAGTCGAGCTCCAGGGAGAGAGGCTGATTTTTCGCTTTTTGAGGCCGACCGACGAACCGGCGCGGGGCGGACTCAAAAGCCCGCAGAGCCGTAGGCACTTAGAAAAGTTTCGCCTTTGGCTGTGAGCTCCAGGGGGAGAGGCTGGTTTCGCGTTATTTTAGGCCGGCTGGAGAACCGGCGCGGGTCGGACGCACAATCCCCGCAGAGCCGTGGGCACTTAGAAAATTTTTGCCAAGTTGGCTCTGAGCGCCTGGTACCTAATATGGAAGTATAGAGGCCGACTTTCGGGCAAGATCACGCCGCGTTAGGCTTCCAGGACCCCGGCTAAGCAATTTTACCGGGCCGCCCGGTTCTTTTTTTGAACCAGCCCGGTTCTTTTTACACTTCCAGCTGGAGCTCAGCAGCGGCTTTTTGCGCAAGATCACGCCGGGTTAGGCTTCCAGGACCTCGGCTAAGCAATTCTACCGGGCCGCCCGGTTCTTTTTTTGAACCAGCCCGGTTCTTTTTACACTTCCAGCTGGAGCTCACGAGCGGCTTTTTGGACAAGATCACGCCGTGTTAGGCTTCCAGAGCCCCGGCTAAGCAATTTTACCGGCCCGCCCGGTTCTTTTTTTTAACCAGCCCGGTTCTTTTTACACTTCCAGCTGGAGCTCAGCAGCGGGTTTTTGGACAAGATCACGCCGTGTTAGGCTTCCAGAGCCCCGGCTAAGCAATTTTACCGGGTCGCCCGGTTCTTTTTTTGAACCAGCCCGGTTCTTTTTACACTTCCAGCTGGAGCTCAGCAGCGGCTTTTTGCGCAAGATCACGCCGGGTTAGGCTTCCAGGACCTCGGCTAAGAAATTCTACCGGGCCGCCCGGTTCTTTTTTTGAACCAGCCCGGTTCTTTTTACACTTCCAGCTGGAGCTCACGAGCGGCTTTTTGGACAAGATCACGCCGTGTTAGGCTTCCAGAGCCCCGGCTAAGCAATTTTACCGGCCCGCCCGGTTCTTTTTTTTAACCAGCCCGGTTCTTTTTACACTTCCAGCTGGAGCTCAGCAGCGGGTTTTTGGACAAGATCACGCCGTGTTAGGCTTCCAGAGCCCCGGCTAAGCAATTTTACAGGGTCGCCCGGTTCTTTTTTTTAACCAGCCCGGTTTTTTTTACACTTCCAGCTGGAGCTCAGCAGCGGCTTTTTGCACAGTATCACGCCGGGTTAGGCTTCCAGAGCCCCGGCTAAGCAATTTTACCGGGCCGCCCGGTTCTTTTTTTTAACCAGCCCGGTTCTTTTTACACTTCCAGCTGGAGCTCAGCAGCGGCTTTTTGGACAAGATCACGCCGTGTTAGGCTTCCAGAGCCCCGGCTAAGCAATTTTACCGGGTCGCCCGGTTCTTTTTTTTAACCAGCCCGGTTCTTTTTACACTTCCAGCTGGAGCTCAGCAGCGGCTTTTTGGACAAGATCACGCCGTGTTAGGCTTCCAGAGCCCCGGCTAAGCAATTTTACCGGGTCGCCCGGTTCTTTTTTTAACCAGCCCGGTTCTTTTTACACTTCTAGCTGGAGCTCAGCATCGTGTAAAACATAAACCAAACGATGAAATTGGTTATTTCTTCATGTATAATGATCAACTCGATACTCCCTAGCCCCCAACAGCCTTTTTTTTCATAACACTTTAACCAGAGTGACGGGAGAGCGGCATTTCAGAAAACGTGCTTATCTCGGCGAGAAAAAGCGATTTCGGCAATAAAATTTAAAATGCGTGTAAAACATAAATCAAACGATGAAATTGGTTATTTCTTCATGTATAATGATCAACTCGATACTCCCTAGCCCCCAACAGCCTTTTTTTTCATAACACTTTAACCAGAGTGACGGGAGAGCGGCATTTCAGAAAACGTGCTTATCTCGGCGAGAAAAAGAGATTTTGGCAATAAAATTTAAAACGCGTGTAAAACATAAACCAAACGATGAAATTGGTTATTTCTTCATGTATAATGATCAACTCGATACTCCCTAGCCCCCAATAGCCTTTTTTTTCATAACACTTTAACCAGAGTGACGGGAGAGCGGCATTTCAGAAAACGTGCTTATCTCGGCGAGAAAAAGCGATTTCGGCAATAAAATTTAAAACGCGTGTAAAACATAAACCAAACAATGAAATTGGTTATTTCTTCATGTATAATGATCAACTCGATACTCCCTAGCCCCCAACAGCCTTTTTTTTCATAACACTTTAACCAGAGTGACGGGAGAGCGGCATTTCAGAAAACGTGCTTATCTCGGCGAGAAAAAGCGATTTCGGCAATAAAATTTAAAACGCGTGTAAAACATAAACCAAACGATGAAATTGGTTATTTCTTCATGTATAATGATCAACTCGATACTCCCTAGCCCCCAACAGCCTTTTTTTTCATAACACTTTAACCAGAGTGACGGGAGAGCGGCATTTCAGAAAACGTGCTTATCTCGGCGAGAAAAAGCGATTTCGGCAATAAAATTTAAAACGCGTGTAAAACATAAACCAAACGATGAAATTGGTTATTTCTTCATGTATAATGATCAACTCGATACTCCCTAGCCCCCAACAGCCTTTTTTTTCATAACACTTTAACCAGAGTGACGGGAGAGCGGCATTTCAGAAAACGTGCTTATCTCGGCGAGAAAAAGCGATTTCGGCAATAAAATTTAAAACGCGTGTAAAACATAAACCAAACGATGAAATTGGTTATTTCTTCATGTATAATGATCAACTCGATACTCCCTAGCCCCCAACAGCCTTTTTTTTCATAACACTTTAACCAGAGTGACGGGAGAGCGGCATTTCAGAAAACGTGCTTATCTCGGCGAGAAAAAGCGATTTCGGCAATAAAATTTAAAACGCGTGTAAAACATAAACCAAACGATGAAATTGGTTATTTCTTCATGTATAATGATCAACTCGATACTCCCTAGCCCCCAACAGCCTTTTTTTTCATAACACTTTAACCAGAGTGACGGGAGAGCGGCATTTCAGAAAACGTGCTTATCTCGGCGAGAAAAAGCGATTTCGGCAATAAAATTTAAAACGCGTGTAAAACATAAACCAAACGATGAAATTGGTTATTTCTTCATGTATAATGATCAACTCGATACTCCCTAGCCCCCAACAGCCTTTTTTTTCATAACACTTTAACCAGAGTGACGGGAGAGCGGCATTTCAGAAAACGTGCTTATCTCGGCGAGAAAAAGCGATTTCGGCAATAAAATTTAAAACGCGTGTAAAACATAAACCAAACGATGAAATTGGTTATTTCTTCATGTATAATGATCAACTCGATACCCCCTAGCCCCCAACAGCCTTTTTTTTCATAACACTTTAACCAGAGTGACGGGAGAGCGGCATTTCAGAAAACGTGCTTATCTCGGCGAGAAAAAGCGATTTCGGCAATAAAATTTAAAACGCGTGTAAAACATAAACCAAACGATGAAATTGGTTATTTCTTCATGTATAATGATCAACTCGATACTCCCTAGCCCCCAACAGCCTTTTTTTTCATAACACTTTAACCAGAGTGACGGGAGAGCGGCATTTCAGAAAACGTGCTTATCTCGGCGAGAAAAAGCGATTTCGGCAATAAAATTTAAAACGCGTGTAAAACATAAACCAAACGATGAAATTGGTTATTTCTTCATGTATAATGATCAACTCGATACTCCCTAGCCCCCAACAGCCTTTTTTTTCATAACACTTTAACCAGAGTGACGGGAGAGCGGCATTTCAGAAAACGTGCTTATCTCGGCGAGAAAAAGCGATTTCGGCAATAAAATTTAAAACGCGTGTAAAACATAAACCAAACGATGAAATTGGTTATTTCTTCATGTATAATGATCAACTCGATACTTCCTAGCCCCCAACAGCCTTTTTTTTCATAACACTTTAACCAGAGTGACGGGAGAGCGGCATTTCAGAAAACGTGCTTATCTCGGCGAGAAAAAGCGATTTCGGCAATAAAATTTAAAACGCGTGTAAAACATAAACCAAACGATGAAATTGGTTATTTCTTCATGTATAATGATCAACTCGATACTCCCTAGCCCCCAACAGCCTTTTTTTTCATAACACTTTAACCAGAGTGACGGGAGAGCGGCATTTCAGAAAACGTGCTTATCTCGGCGAGAAAAAGCGATTTCGGCAATAAAATTTAAAACGCGTGTAAAACATAAACCAAACGATGAAATTGGTTATTTCTTCATGTATAATGATCAACTCGATACTCCCTAGCCCCCAACAGCCTTTTTTAAATAACACTTTAACCAGAGTGACGGGAGAGCGGCATTTCAGAAAACGTGCTTATCTCGGCGAGAAAAAGCGATTTCGGCAATAAAATTTAAAACGCGTGTAAAACATAAACCAAACGATGAAATTGGTTATTTCTTCATGTATAATGATCAACTCGAGTCGAGCTCCAGGGAGAGAGGCTGATTTTTCGCTTTTTGAGGCCGACCGACGAACCGGCGCGGGGCGGACTCAAAAGCCCGCAGAGCCGTAGGCACTTAGAAAAGTTTCGCCTTTGGCTGTGAGCTCCAGGGGGAGAGGCTGGTTTCGCGTTATTTTAGGCCGGCTGGAGAACCGGCGCGGGTCGGACGCACAATCCCCGCAGAGCCGTGGGCACTTAGAAAATTTTTGCCAAGTTGGCTCTGAGCGCCTGGTACCTAATATGGAAGTATAGAGGCCGACTTTCGGGCAAGATCACGCCGCGTTAGGCTTCCAGGACCCCGGCTAAGCAATTTTACCGGGCCGCCCGGTTCTTTTTTTGAACCAGCCCGGTTCTTTTTACACTTCCAGCTGGAGCTCAGCAGCGGCTTTTTGCGCAAGATCACGCCGGGTTAGGCTTCCAGGACCTCGGCTAAGCAATTCTACCGGGCCGCCCGGTTCTTTTTTTGAACCAGCCCGGTTCTTTTTACACTTCCAGCTGGAGCTCACGAGCGGCTTTTTGGACAAGATCACGCCGTGTTAGGCTTCCAGAGCCCCGGCTAAGCAATTTTACCGGCCCGCCCGGTTCTTTTTTTTAACCAGCCCGGTTCTTTTTACACTTCCAGCTGGAGCTCAGCAGCGGGTTTTTGGACAAGATCACGCCGTGTTAGGCTTCCAGAGCCCCGGCTAAGCAATTTTACCGGGTCGCCCGGTTCTTTTTTTGAACCAGCCCGGTTCTTTTTACACTTCCAGCTGGAGCTCAGCAGCGGCTTTTTGCGCAAGATCACGCCGGGTTAGGCTTCCAGGACCTCGGCTAAGAAATTCTACCGGGCCGCCCGGTTCTTTTTTTGAACCAGCCCGGTTCTTTTTACACTTCCAGCTGGAGCTCACGAGCGGCTTTTTGGACAAGATCACGCCGTGTTAGGCTTCCAGAGCCCCGGCTAAGCAATTTTACCGGCCCGCCCGGTTCTTTTTTTTAACCAGCCCGGTTCTTTTTACACTTCCAGCTGGAGCTCAGCAGCGGGTTTTTGGACAAGATCACGCCGTGTTAGGCTTCCAGAGCCCCGGCTAAGCAATTTTACAGGGTCGCCCGGTTCTTTTTTTTAACCAGCCCGGTTTTTTTTACACTTCCAGCTGGAGCTCAGCAGCGGCTTTTTGCACAGTATCACGCCGGGTTAGGCTTCCAGAGCCCCGGCTAAGCAATTTTACCGGGCCGCCCGGTTCTTTTTTTTAACCAGCCCGGTTCTTTTTACACTTCCAGCTGGAGCTCAGCAGCGGCTTTTTGGACAAGATCACGCCGTGTTAGGCTTCCAGAGCCCCGGCTAAGCAATTTTACCGGGTCGCCCGGTTCTTTTTTTTAACCAGCCCGGTTCTTTTTACACTTCCAGCTGGAGCTCAGCAGCGGCTTTTTGGACAAGATCACGCCGTGTTAGGCTTCCAGAGCCCCGGCTAAGCAATTTTACCGGGTCGCCCGGTTCTTTTTTTAACCAGCCCGGTTCTTTTTACACTTCTAGCTGGAGCTCAGCATCGTGTAAAACATAAACCAAACGATGAAATTGGTTATTTCTTCATGTATAATGATCAACTCGATACTCCCTAGCCCCCAACAGCCTTTTTTTTCATAACACTTTAACCAGAGTGACGGGAGAGCGGCATTTCAGAAAACGTGCTTATCTCGGCGAGAAAAAGCGATTTCGGCAATAAAATTTAAAATGCGTGTAAAACATAAATCAAACGATGAAATTGGTTATTTCTTCATGTATAATGATCAACTCGATACTCCCTAGCCCCCAACAGCCTTTTTTTTCATAACACTTTAACCAGAGTGACGGGAGAGCGGCATTTCAGAAAACGTGCTTATCTCGGCGAGAAAAAGAGATTTCGGCAATAAAATTTAAAACGCGTGTAAAACATAAACCAAACGATGAAATTGGTTATTTCTTCATGTATAATGATCAACTCGATACTCCCTAGCCCCCAATAGCCTTTTTTTTCATAACACTTTAACCAGAGTGACGGGAGAGCGGCATTTCAGAAAACGTGCTTATCTCGGCGAGAAAAAGCGATTTCGGCAATAAAATTTAAAACGCGTGTAAAACATAAACCAAACAATGAAATTGGTTATTTCTTCATGTATAATGATCAACTCGATACTCCCTAGCCCCCAACAGCCTTTTTTTTCATAACACTTTAACCAGAGTGACGGGAGAGCGGCATTTCAGAAAACGTGCTTATCTCGGCGAGAAAAAGCGATTTCGGCAATAAAATTTAAAACGCGTGTAAAACATAAACCAAACGATGAAATTGGTTATTTCTTCATGTATAATGATCAACTCGATACTCCCTAGCCCCCAACAGCCTTTTTTTTCATAACACTTTAACCAGAGTGACGGGAGAGCGGCATTTCAGAAAACGTGCTTATCTCGGCGAGAAAAAGCGATTTCGGCAATAAAATTTAAAACGCGTGTAAAACATAAACCAAACGATGAAATTGGTTATTTCTTCATGTATAATGATCAACTCGATACTCCCTAGCCCCCAACAGCCTTTTTTTTCATAACACTTTAACCAGAGTGACGGGAGAGCGGCATTTCAGAAAACGTGCTTATCTCGGCGAGAAAAAGCGATTTCGGCAATAAAATTTAAAACGCGTGTAAAACATAAACCAAACGATGAAATTGGTTATTTCTTCATGTATAATGATCAACTCGATACTCCCTAGCCCCCAACAGCCTTTTTTTTCATAACACTTTAACCAGAGTGACGGGAGAGCGGCATTTCAGAAAACGTGCTTATCTCGGCGAGAAAAAGCGATTTCGGCAATAAAATTTAAAACGCGTGTAAAACATAAACCAAACGATGAAATTGGTTATTTCTTCATGTATAATGATCAACTCGATACTCCCTAGCCCCCAACAGCCTTTTTTTTCATAACACTTTAACCAGAGTGACGGGAGAGCGGCATTTCAGAAAACGTGCTTATCTCGGCGAGAAAAAGCGATTTCGGCAATAAAATTTAAAACGCGTGTAAAACATAAACCAAACGATGAAATTGGTTATTTCTTCATGTATAATGATCAACTCGATACTCCCTAGCCCCCAACAGCCTTTTTTTTCATAACACTTTAACCAGAGTGACGGGAGAGCGGCATTTCAGAAAACGTGCTTATCTCGGCGAGAAAAAGCGATTTCGGCAATAAAATTTAAAACGCGTGTAAAACATAAACCAAACGATGAAATTGGTTATTTCTTCATGTATAATGATCAACTCGATACTCCCTAGCCCCCAACAGCCTTTTTTTTTCATAACACTTTAACCAGAGTGACGGGAGAGCGGCATTTCAGAAAACGTGCTTATCTCGGCGAGAAAAAGCGATTTCGGCAATAAAATTTAAAACGCGTGTAAAACATAAACCAAACGATGAAATTGGTTATTTCTTCATGTATAATGATCAACTCGATACTCCCTAGCCCCCAACAGCCTTTTTTTTCATAACACTTTAACCAGAGTGACGGGAGAGCGGCATTTCAGAAAACGTGCTTATCTCGGCGAGAAAAAGCGATTTCGGCAATAAAATTTAAAACGCGTGTAAAACATAAACCAAACGATGAAATTGGTTATTTCTTCATGTATAATGATCAACTCGATACTCCCTAGCCCCCAACAGCCTTTTTTTTCATAACACTTTAACCAGAGTGACGGGAGAGCGGCATTTCAGAAAACGTGCTTATCTCGGCGAGAAAAAGCGATTTCGGCAATAAAATTTAAAACGCGTGTAAAACATAAACCAAACGATGAAATTGGTTATTTCTTCATGTATAATGATCAACTCGATACTCCCTAGCCCCCAACAGCCTTTTTTTTCATAACACTTTAACCAGAGTGACGGGAGAGCGGCATTTCAGAAAACGTGCTTATCTCGGCGAGAAAAAGCGATTTCGGCAATCAAATTTAAAACGCGTGTAAAACATAAACCAAACGATGAAATTGGTTATTTCTTCATGTATAATGATCAACTCGATACTCCCTAGCCCCCAACAGCCTTTTTTTTCATAACACTTTAACCAGAGTGACGGGAGAGCGGCATTTAAGAAAACGTGCTTATCTCGGCGAGAAAAAGCGATTTCGGCAATAAAATTTAAAACGCGTGTAAAACATAAACCAAACGATGAAATTGGTTATTTCTTCATGTATAATGATCAACTCGATACTCCCTAGCCCCCAACAGCCTTTTTTTTCATAACACTTTAACCAGAGTGACGGGAGAGCGGCATTTTAGAAAACGTGCTTATCTCGGCGAGAAAAAGCGATTTCGGCAATAAAATTTAAAACGCGTGTAAAACATAAACCAAACGATGAAATTGGTTATTTCTTCATGTATAATGATCAACTCGATACTCCCTAGCCCCCAACAGCCTTTTTTTTTCATAACACTTTAACCAGAGTGACGGGAGAGCGGCATTTCAGAAAACGTGCTTATCTCGGCGAGAAAAAGCGATTTCGGCAATAAAATTTAAAACGCGTGTAAAACATAAACCAAACGATGAAATTGGTTATTTCTTCATGTATAATGATCAACTCGATACTCCCTAGCCCCCAACAGCCTTTTTTTCATAACACTTTAACCAGAGTGACGGGAGAGCGGCATTTCAGAAAACGTGCTTATCTCGGCGAGAAAAAGCGATTTCGGCAATAGAATTTAAAACGCGTGTAAAACATAAACCAAACGATGAAATTGGTTATTTCTTCATGTATAATGATCAACTCGATACTCCCTAGCCCCCAACAGCCTTTTTTTTCATAACACTTTAACCAGAGTGACGGGAGAGCGGCATTTCAGAAAACGTGCTTGTCTCGGCGAGAAAAAGCGATTTCGGCAATAAAATTTAAAACGCGTGTAAAACATAAACCAAACGATGAAATTGGTTATTTCTTCATGTATAATGATCAACTCGATACTCCCTAGCCCCCAACAGCCTTTTTTTTCATAACACTTTAACCAGAGTGACGGGAGAGCGGCATTTCAGAAAACGTGCTTATCTCGGCGAGAAAAAGCGATTTCGGCAATAAAATTTAAAACGCGTGTAAAACATAAACCAAACGATGAAATTGGTTATTTCTTCATGTATAATGATCAACTCGATACTCCCTAGCCCCCAACAGCCTTTTTTTTCATAACACTTTAACCAGAGTGACGGGAGAGCGGCATTTCAGAAAACGTGCTTATCTCGGCGAGAAAAAGCGATTTCGGCAATAAAATTTAAAACGCGTGTAAAACATAAACCAAACGATGAAATTGGTTATTTCTTCATGTATAATGATCAACTCGATACTCCCTAGCCCCCAACAGCCTTTTTTTTCATAACACTTTAACCAGAGTGACGGGAGAGCGGCATTTCAGAAAACGTGCTTATCTCGGCGAGAAAAAGCGATTTCGGCAATAAAATTTAAAACGCGTGTAAAACATAAACCAAACGATGAAATTGGTTATTTCTTCATGTATAATGATCAACTCGATACTCCCTAGCCCCCAACAGCCTTTTTTTTCATAACACTTTAACCAGAGTGACGGGAGAGCGGCATTTCAGAAAACGTGCTTATCTCGGCGAGAAAAAGCGATTCCGGCAATAAAATTTAAAACGCGTGTAAAACATAAACCAAACGATGAAATTGGTTATTTCTTCATGTATAATGATCAACTCGATACTCCCTAGCCCCCAACAGCCTTTTTTTTCATAACACTTTAACCAGAGTGACGGGAGAGCGGCATTTCAGAAAACGTGCTTATCTCGGCGAGAAAAAGCGATTTCGGCAATAAAATTTAAAACGCGTGTAAAACATAAACCAAACGATGAAATTGGTTATTTCTTCATGTATAATGATCAACTCGATACTCCCTAGCCCCCAACAGCCTTTTTTTTCATAACACTTTAACCAGAGTGACGGGAGAGCGGCATTTAAGAAAACGTGCTTATCTCGGCGAGAAAAAGCGATTTCGGCAATAAAATTTAAAACGCGTGTAAAACATAAACCAAACGATGAAATTGGTTATTTCTTCATGTATAATGATCAACTCGATACTCCCTAGCCCCCAACAGCCTTTTTTTTCATAACACTTTAACCAGAGTGACGGGAGAGCGGCATTTCAGAAAACGTGCTTATCTCGGCGAGAAAAAGCGATTTCGGCAATAAAATTTAAAACGCGTGTAAAACATAAACCAAACGATGAAATTGGTTATTTCTTCATGTATAATGATCAACTCGATACTCCCTAGCCCCCAACAGCCTTTTTTTTTCATAACACTTTAACCAGAGTGACGGGAGAGCGGCATTTCAGAAAACGTGCTTATCTCGGCGAGAAAAAGCGATTTCGGCAATAAAATTTAAAACGCGTGTAAAACATAAACCAAACGATGAAATTGGTTATTTCTTCATGTATAATGATCAACTCGATACTCCCTAGCCCCCAACAGCCTTTTTTTCATAACACTTTAACCAGAGTGACGGGAGAGCGGCATTTCAGAAAACGTGCTTATCTCGGCGAGAAAAAGCGATTTCGGCAATAAAATTTAAAACGCGTGTAAAACATAAACCAAACGATGAAATTGGTTATTTCTTCATGTATAATGATCAACTCGATACTCCCTAGCCCCCAACAGCCTTTTTTTTCATAACACTTTAACCAGAGTGACGGGAGAGCGGCATTTCAGAAAACGTGCTTGTCTCGGCGAGAAAAAGCGATTTCGGCAATAAAATTTAAAACGCGTGTAAAACATAAACCAAACGATGAAATTGGTTATTTCTTCATGTATAATGATCAACTCGATACTCCCTAGCCCCCAACAGCCTTTTTTTTCATAACACTTTAACCAGAGTGACGGGAGAGCGGCATTTCAGAAAACGTGCTTATCTCGGCGAGAAAAAGCGATTTCGGCAATAAAATTTAAAACGCGTGTAAAACATAAACCAAACGATGAAATTGGTTATTTCTTCATGTATAATGATCAACTCGATACTCCCTAGCCCCCAACAGCCTTTTTTTTCATAACACTTTAACCAGAGTGACGGGAGAGCGGCATTTCAGAAAACGTGCTTATCTCGGCGAGAAAAAGCGATTTCGGCAATAAAATTTAAAACGCGTGTAAAACATAAACCAAACGATGAAATTGGTTATTTCTTCATGTATAATGATCAACTCGATACTCCCTAGCCCCCAACAGCCTTTTTTTTCATAACACTTTAACCAGAGTGACGGGAGAGCGGCATTTCAGAAAACGTGCTTATCTCGGCGAGAAAAAGCGATTTCGGCAATAAAATTTAAAACGCGTGTAAAACATAAACCAAACGATGAAATTGGTTATTTCTTCATGTATAATGATCAACTCGATACTCCCTAGCCCCCAACAGCCTTTTTTTTCATAACACTTTAACCAGAGTGACGGGAGAGCGGCATTTCAGAAAACGTGCTTATCTCGGCGAGAAAAAGCGATTTCGGCAATAAAATTTAAAACGCGTGTAAAACATAAACCAAACGATGAAATTGGTTATTTCTTCATGTATAATGATCAATTCGATACTCCCTAGCCCCCAACAGCCTTTTTTTTCATAACACTTTAACCAGAGTGACGGGAGAGCGGCATTTCAGAAAACGTGCTTATCTCGGTGAGAAAAAGCGATTTCGGCAATAAAATTTAAAACGCGTGTAAAACATAAACCAAACGATGAAATTTGTTATTTCTTCATGTATAATGATCAACTCGATACTCCCTAGCCCCCAACAGCCTTTTTTTTCATAACACTTTAACCAGAGTGACGGGAGAGCGGCATTTCAGAAAACGTGCTTATCTCGGCGAGAAAAAGCGATTTCGGCAATAAAATTTAAAACGCGTGTAAAACATAAACCAAACGATGAAATTGGTTATTTCTTCATGTATAATGATCAACTCGATACTCCCTAGCCCCCAACAGCCTTTTTTTTCATAACACTTTAACCAGAGTGATGGGAGAGCGGCATTTCAGAAAACGTGCTTATCTCGGCGAGAAAAAGCGATTTCGGCAATAAAATTTAAAACGCGTGTAAAACATAAACCAAACGATGAAATTGGTTATTTCTTCATGTATAATGATCAACTCGATACTCCCTAGCCCCCAACAGCCTTTTTTTTCATAACACTTTAACCAGAGTGACGGGAGAGCGGCATTTCAGAAAACGTGCTTATCTCGGCGAGAAAAAGCGATTTCGGCAATAAAATTTAAAACGCGTGTAAAACATAAACCAAACGATGAAATTGGTTATTTCTTCATGTATAATGATCAACTCGAGTCGAGCTCCAGGGAGAGAGGCTGATTTTTCGCTTTTTGAGGCCGACCGACGAACCGGCGCGGGGCGGACTCAAAAGCCCGCAGAGCCGTAGGCACTTAGAAAAGTTTCGCCTTTGGCTGTGAGCTCCAGGGGGAGAGGCTGGTTTTGCGTTATTTTAGGCCGGCTGGAGAACCGGCGCGGGTCAGACGCACAATCCCCGCAGAGCCGTGGGCACTTAGAAAATTTTTGCCAAGTTGGCTCTGAGCGCCTGGTACCTAATATGGAAGTATAGAGGCCGACTTTCGGGCAAGATCACGCCGCGTTAGGCTTCCAGGACCCCGGCTAAGCAATTTTACCGGGCCGCCCGGTTCTTTTTTTGAACCAGCCCGGTTCTTTTTACACTTCCAGCTGGAGCTCAGCAGCGGCTTTTTGCGCAAGATCACGCCGGGTTAGGCTTCCAGGACCTCGGCTAAGCAATTCTACCGGGCCGCCCGGTTCTTTTTTTGAACCAGCCCGGTTCTTTTTACACTTCCAGCTGGAGCTCACGAGCGGCTTTTTGGACAAGATCACGCCGTGTTAGGCTTCCAGAGCCCCGGCTAAGCAATTTTACCGGCCCGCCCGGTTCTTTTTTTTAACCAGCCCGGTTCTTTTTACACTTCCAGCTGGAGCTCAGCAGCGGGTTTTTGGACAAGATCACGCCGTGTTAGGCTTCCAGAGCCCCGGCTAAGCAATTTTACCGGGTCGCCCGGTTCTTTTTTTGAACCAGCCCGGTTCTTTTTACACTTCCAGCTGGAGCTCAGCAGCGGCTTTTTGCGCAAGATCACGCCGGGTTAGGCTTCCAGGACCTCGGCTAAGAAATTCTACCGGGCCGCCCGGTTCTTTTTTTGAACCAGCCCGGTTCTTTTTACACTTCCAGCTGGAGCTCACGAGCGGCTTTTTGGACAAGATCACGCCGTGTTAGGCTTCCAGAGCCCCGGCTAAGCAATTTTACCGGCCCGCCCGGTTCTTTTTTTTAACCAGCCCGGTTCTTTTTACACTTCCAGCTGGAGCTCAGCAGCGGGTTTTTGGACAAGATCACGCCGTGTTAGGCTTCCAGAGCCCCGGCTAAGCAATTTTACAGGGTCGCCCGGTTCTTTTTTTTAACCAGCCCGGTTTTTTTTACACTTCCAGCTGGAGCTCAGCAGCGGCTTTTTGCACAGTATCACGCCGGGTTAGGCTTCCAGAGCCCCGGCTAAGCAATTTTACCGGGCCGCCCGGTTCTTTTTTTTAACCAGCCCGGTTCTTTTTACACTTCCAGCTGGAGCTCAGCAGCGGCTTTTTGGACAAGATCACGCCGTGTTAGGCTTCCAGAGCCCCGGCTAAGCAATTTTACCGGGTCGCCCGGTTCTTTTTTTTAACCAGCCCGGTTCTTTTTACACTTCCAGCTGGAGCTCAGCAGCGGCTTTTTGGACAAGATCACGCCGTGTTAGGCTTCCAGAGCCCCGGCTAAGCAATTTTACCGGGTCGCCCGGTTCTTTTTTTAACCAGCCCGGTTCTTTTTACACTTCTAGCTGGAGCTCAGCATCGTGTAAAACATAAACCAAACGATGAAATTGGTTATTTATTCATGTATAATGATCAACTCGATACTCCCTAGCCCCCAACAGCCTTTTTTTTCATAACACTTTAACCAGAGTGACGGGAGAGCGGCATTTCAGAAAACGTGCTTATCTCGGCGAGAAAAAGAGATTTCGGCAATAAAATTTAAAACGCGTGTAAAACATAAACCAAACGATGAAATTGGTTATTTCTTCATGTATAATGATCAACTCGATACTCCCTAGCCCCCAATAGCCTTTTTTTTCATAACACTTTAACCAGAGTGACGGGAGAGCGGCATTTCAGAAAACGTGCTTATCTCGGCGAGAAAAAGCGATTTCGGCAATAAAATTTAAAACGCGTGTAAAACATAAACCAAACAATGAAATTGGTTATTTCTTCATGTATATTGATCAACTCGATACTCCCTAGCCCCCAACAGCCTTTTTTTTCATAACACTTTAACCAGAGTGACGGGAGAGCGGCATTTCAGAAAACGTGCTTATCTCGGCGAGAAAAAGAGATTTCGGCAATAAAATTTAAAACGCGTGTAAAACATAAACCAAACGATGAAATTGGTTATTTCTTCATGTATAATGATCAACTCGATACTCCCTAGCCCCCAACAGCCTTTTTTTTCATAACACTTTAACCAGAGTGACGGGAGAGCGGCATTTCAGAAAACGTGCTTATCTCGGCGAGAAAAAGCGATTTCGGCAATAAAATTTAAAACGCGTGTAAAACATAAACCAAACGATGAAATTGGTTATTTCTTCATGTATAATGATCAACTCGACACTCCCTAGCCCCCAACAGCCTTTTTTTTCATAACACTTTAACCAGAGTGACGGGAGAGCGGCATTTCAGAAAACGTGCTTATCTCGGCGAGAAAAAGCGATTTCGGCAATAAAATTTAAAACGCGTGTAAAACATAAACCAAACGATGAAATTGGTTATTTCTTCATGTATAATGATCAACTCGATACTCCCTAGCCCCCAACAGCCTTTTTTTTCATAACACTTTAACCAGAGTGACGGGAGAGCGGCATTTCAGAAAACGTGCTTATCTCGGCGAGAAAAAGCGATTTCGGCAATAAAATTTAAAACGCGTGTAAAACATAAACCAAACGATGAAATTGGTTATTTCTTCATGTATAATGATCAACTCGATACTCCCTAGCCCCCAACAGCCTTTTTTTTCATAACACTTTAACCAGAGTGACGGGAGAGCGGCATTTCAGAAAACGTGCTTATCTCGGCGAGAAAAAGCGATTTCGGCAATAAAATTTAAAACGCGTGTAAAACATAAACCAAACGATGAAATTGGTTATTTCTTCATGTATAATGATCAACTCGATACTCCCTAGCCCCCAACAGCCTTTTTTTTCATAACACTTTAACCAGAGTGACGGGAGAGCGGCATTTCAGAAAACGTGCTTATCTCGGCGAGAAAAAGCGATTTCGGCAATAAAATTTAAAACGCGTGTAAAACATAAACCAAACGATGAAATTGGTTATTTCTTCATGTATAATGATCAACTCGATACTCCCTAGCCCCCAACAGCCTTTTTTTTCATAACACTTTAACCAGAGTGACGGGAGAGCGGCATTTAAGAAAACGTGCTTATCTCGGCGAGAAAAAGCGATTTCGGCAATAAAATTTAAAACGCGTGTAAAACATAAACCAAACGATGAAATTGGTTATTTCTTCATGTATAATGATCAACTCGATACTCCCTAGCCCCCAACAGCCTTTTTTTTCATAACACTTTAACCAGAGTGACGGGAGAGCGGCATTTCAGAAAACGTGCTTATCTCGGCGAGAAAAAGCGATTTCGGCAATAAAATTTAAAACGCGTGTAAAACATAAACCAAACGATGAAATTGGTTATTTCTTCATGTATAATGATCAACTCGATACTCCCTAGCCCCCAACAGCCTTTTTTTTTCATAACACTTTAACCAGAGTGACGGGAGAGCGGCATTTCAGAAAACGTGCTTATCTCGGCGAGAAAAAGCGATTTCGGCAATAAAATTTAAAACGCGTGTAAAACATAAACCAAACGATGAAATTGGTTATTTCTTCATGTATAATGATCAACTCGATACTCCCTAGCCCCCAACAGCCTTTTTTTTCATAACACTTTAACCAGAGTGACGGGAGAGCGGCATTTCAGAAAACGTGCTTATCTCGGCGAGAAAAAGCGATTTCGGCAATAAAATTTAAAACGCGTGTAAAACATAAACCAAACGATGAAATTGGTTATTTCTTCATGTATAATGATCAACTCGATACTCCCTAGCCCCCAACAGCCTTTTTTTTCATAACACTTTAACCAGAGTGACGGGAGAGCGGCATTTCAGAAAACGTGCTTATCTCGGCGAGAAAAAGCGATTTCGGCAATAAAATTTAAAACGCGTGTAAAACATAAACCAAACGATGAAATTGGTTATTTCTTCATGTATAATGATCAACTCGATACTCCCTAGCCCCCAACAGCCTTTTTTTTCATAACACTTTAACCAGAGTGACGGGAGAGCGGCATTTCAGAAAACGTGCTTATCTCGGCGAGAAAAAGCGATTTCGGCAATAAAATTTAAAACGCGTGTAAAACATAAACCAAACGATGAAATTGGTTATTTCTTCATGTATAATGATCAACTCGATACTCCCTAGCCCCCAACAGCCTTTTTTTTCATAACACTTTAACCAGAGTGACGGGAGAGCGGCATTTCAGAAAACGTGCTTATCTCGGCGAGAAAAAGCGATTTCGGCAATAAAATTTAAAACGCGTGTAAAACATAAACCAAACGATGAAATTGGTTATTTCTTCATGTATAATGATCAACTCGATACTCCCTAGCCCCCAACAGCCTTTTTTTTCATAACACTTTAACCAGAGTGACGGGAGAGCGGCATTTCAGAAAACGTGCTTATCTCGGCGAGAAAAAGCGATTTCGGCAATAAAATTTAAAACGCGTGTAAAACATAAACCAAACGATGAAATTGGTTATTTCTTCATGTATAATGATCAACTCGATACTCCCTAGCCCCCAACAGCCTTTTTTTTCATAACACTTTAACCAGAGTGACGGGAGAGCGGCATTTCAGAAAACGTGCTTATCTCGGCGAGAAAAAGCGATTTCGGCAATAAAATTTAAAACGCGTGTAAAACATAAACCAAACGATGAAATTGGTTATTTCTTCATGTATAATGATCAACTCGATACTCCCTAGCCCCCAACAGCCTTTTTTTTCCATAACACTTTAACCAGAGTGACGGGAGAGCGGCATTTCAGAAAACGTGCTTATCTCGGCGAGAAAAAGCGATTTCGGCAATAAAATTTAAAACGCGTGTAAAACATAAACCAAACGATGAAATTGGTTATTTCTTCATGTATAATGATCAACTCGATACTCCCTAGCCCCCAACAGCCTTTTTTTTCATAACACTTTAACCAGAGTGACGGGAGAGCGGCATTTCAGAAAACGTGCTTATCTCGGCGAGAAAAAGCGATTTCGGCAATAAAATTTAAAACGCGTGTAAAACATAAACCAAACGATGAAATTGGTTATTTCTTCATGTATAATGATCAACTCGATACTCCCTAGCCCCCAACAGCCTTTTTTTTCATAACACTTTAACCAGAGTGACGGGAGAGCGGCATTTCAGAAAACGTGCTTATCTCGGCGAGAAAAAGCGATTTCGGCAATAAAATTTAAAACGCGTGTAAAACATAAACCAAACGATGAAATTGGTTATTTCTTCATGTATAATGATCAACTCGATACTCCCTAGCCCCCAACAGCCTTTTTTTTCATAACACTTTAACCAGAGTGACGGGAGAGCGGCATTTCAGAAAACGTGCTTATCTCGGCGAGAAAAAGCGATTTCGGCAATAAAATTTAAAACGCGTGTAAAACATAAACCAAACGATGAAATTGGTTATTTCTTCATGTATAAGGATCAACTCGATACTCCCTAGCCCCCAACAGCCTTTTTTTTCATAACACTTTAACCAGAGTGACGGGAGAGCGGCATTTCAGAAAACGTGCTTATCTCGGCGAGAAAAAGCGATTTCGGCAATAAAATTTAAAACGCGTGTAAAACATAAACCAAACGATGAAATTGGTTATTTCTTCATGTATAATGATCAACTCGATACTCCCTAGCCCCCAACAGCCTTTTTTTTCATAACACTTTAACCAGAGTGACGGGAGAGCGGCATTTCAGAAAACGTGCTTATCTCGGCGAGAAAAAGCGATTTCGGCAATAAAATTTAAAACGCGTGTAAAACATAAACCAAACGATGAAATTGGTTATTTCTTCATGTATAATGATCAACTCGATACTCCCTAGCCCCCAACAGCCTTTTTTTTCATAACACTTTAACCAGAGTGACGGGAGAGCGGCATTTCAGAAAACGTGCTTATCTCGGCGAGAAAAAGCGATTTCGGCAATAAAATTTAAAACGCGTGTAAAACATAAACCAAACGATGAAATTGGTTATTTCTTCATGTATAATGATCAACTCGATACTCCCTAGCCCCCAACAGCCTTTTTTTTTCATAACACTTTAACCAGAGTGACGGGAGAGCGGCATTTCAGAAAACGTGCTTATCTCGGCGAGAAAAAGCGATTTCGGCAATAAAATTTAAAACGCGTGTAAAACATAAACCAAACGATGAAATTGGTTATTTCTTCATGTATAATGATCAACTCGATACTCCCTAGCCCCCAACAGCCTTTTTTTCATAACACTTTAACCAGAGTGACGGGAGAGCGGCATTTCAGAAAACGTGCTTATCTCGGCGAGAAAAAGCGATTTCGGCAATAAAATTTAAAACGCGTGTAAAACATAAACCAAACGATGAAATTGGTTATTTCTTCATGTATAATGATCAATTCGATACTCCCTAGCCCCCAACAGCCTTTTTTTTCATAACACTTTAACCAGAGTGACGGGAGAGCGGCATTTCAGAAAACGTGCTTATCTCGGCGAGAAAAAGCGATTTCGGCAATAAAATTTAAAACGCGTGTAAAACATAAACCAAACGATGAAATTTGTTATTTCTTCATGTATAATGATCAACTCGATACTCCCTAGCCCCCAACAGCCTTTTTTTTCATAACACTTTAACCAGAGTGACGGGAGAGCGGCATTTCAGAAAACGTGCTTATCTCGGCGAGAAAAAGCGATTTCGGCAATAAAATTTAAAACGCGTGTAAAACATAAACCAAACGATGAAATTGGTTATTTCTTCATGTATAATGATCAACTCGATACTCCCTAGCCCCCAACAGCCTTTTTTTTCATAACACTTTAACCAGAGTGATGGGAGAGCGGCATTTCAGAAAACGTGCTTATCTCGGCGAGAAAAAGCGATTTCGGCAATAAAATTTAAAACGCGTGTAAAACATAAACCAAACGATGAAATTGGTTATTTCTTCATGTATAATGATCAACTCGATACTCCCTAGCCCCCAACAGCCTTTTTTTTCATAACACTTTAACCAGAGTGACGGGAGAGCGGCATTTCAGAAAACGTGCTTATCTCGGCGAGAAAAAGCGATTTCGGCAATAAAATTTAAAACGCGTGTAAAACATAAACCAAACGATGAAATTGGTTATTTCTTCATGTATAATGATCAACTCGATACTCCCTAGCCCCCAACAGCCTTTTTTTCATAACACTTTAACCAGAGTGACGGGAGAGCGGCATTTCAGAAAACGTGCTTATCTCGGCGAGAAAAAGCGATTTCGGCAATAAAATTTAAAACGCGTGTAAAACATAAACCAAACGATGAAATTGGTTATTTCTTCATGTATAATGATCAACTCGATACTCCCTAGCCCCCAACAGCCTTTTTTTTCATAACACTTTAACCAGAGTGACGGGAGAGCGGCATTTCAGAAAACGTGCTTGTCTCGGCGAGAAAAAGCGATTTCGGCAATAAAATTTAAAACGCGTGTAAAACATAAACCAAACGATGAAATTGGTTATTTCTTCATGTATAATGATCAACTCGATACTCCCTAGCCCCCAACAGCCTTTTTTTTCATAACACTTTAACCAGAGTGACGGGAGAGCGGCATTTCAGAAAACGTGCTTATCTCGGCGAGAAAAAGCGATTTCGGCAATAAAATTTAAAACGCGTGTAAAACATAAACCAAACGATGAAATTGGTTATTTCTTCATGTATAATGATCAACTCGATACTCCCTAGCCCCCAACAGCCTTTTTTTTCATAACACTTTAACCAGAGTGACGGGAGAGCGGCATTTCAGAAAACGTGCTTATCTCGGCGAGAAAAAGCGATTTCGGCAATAAAATTTAAAACGCGTGTAAAACATAAACCAAACGATGAAATTGGTTATTTCTTCATGTATAATGATCAACTCGATACTCCCTAGCCCCCAACAGCCTTTTTTTTCATAACACTTTAACCAGAGTGACGGGAGAGCGGCATTTCAGAAAACGTGCTTATCTCGGCGAGAAAAAGCGATTTCGGCAATAAAATTTAAAACGCGTGTAAAACATAAACCAAACGATGAAATTGGTTATTTCTTCATGTATAATGATCAACTCGATACTCCCTAGCCCCCAACAGCCTTTTTTTTCATAACACTTTAACCAGAGTGACGGGAGAGCGGCATTTCAGAAAACGTGCTTATCTCGGCGAGAAAAAGCGATTTCGGCAATAAAATTTAAAACGCGTGTAAAACATAAACCAAACGATGAAATTGGTTATTTCTTCATGTATAATGATCAACTCGATACTCCCTAGCCCCCAACAGCCTTTTTTTTCATAACACTTTAACCAGAGTGACGGGAGAGCGGCATTTCAGAAAACGTGCTTATCTCGGCGAGAAAAAGCGATTTCGGCAATAAAAATTAAAACGCGTGTAAAACATAAACCAAACGATGAAATTGGTTATTTCTTCATGTATAATGATCAACTCGATACTCCCTAGCCCCCAAAAGCCTTTTTTTTCATAACACTTTAACCAGAGTGACGGGAGAGCGGCATTTAAGAAAACGTGCTTATCTCGGCGAGAAAAAGCGATTTCGGCAATAAAATTTAAAACGCGTGTAAAACATAAACCAAACGATGAAATTGGTTATTTCTTCATGTATAATGATCAACTCGATACTCCCTAGCCCCCAACAGCCTTTTTTTTCATAACACTTTAACCAGAGTGACGGGAGAGCGGCATTTCAGAAAACGTGCTTATCTCGGCGAGAAAAAGCGATTTCGGCAATAAAATTTAAAACGCGTGTAAAACATAAACCAAACGATGAAATTGGTTATTTCTTCATGTATAATGATCAACTCGATACTCCCTAGCCCCCAACAGCCTTTTTTTTCATAACACTTTGACCAGAGTGACGGGAGAGCGGCATTTCAGAAAACGTGCTTATCTCGGCGAGAAAAAGCGATTTCGGCAATAAAATTTAAAACGCGTGTAAAACATAAACCAAACGATGAAATTGGTTATTTCTTCATGTATAATGATCAACTCGATACTCCCTAGCCCCCAACAGCCTTTTTTTCATAACACTTTAACCAGAGTGACGGGAGAGCGGCATTTCAGAAAACGTGCTTATCTCGGCGAGAAAAAGCGATTTCGGCAATAAAATTTAAAACGCGTGTAAAACATAAACCAAACGATGAAATTGGTTATTTCTTCATGTATAATGATCAACTCGATACTCCCTAGCCCCCAACAGCCTTTTTTTTCATAACACTTTAACCAGAGTGATGGGAGAGCGGCATTTCAGAAAACGTGCTTATCTCGGCGAGAAAAAGCGATTTCGGCAATAAAATTTAAAACGCGTGTAAAACATAAACCAAACGATGAAATTGGTTATTTCTTCATGTATAATGATCAACTCGATACTCCCTAGCCCCCAACAGCCTTTTTTTTCATAACACTTTAACCAGAGTGACGGGAGAGCGGCATTTCAGAAAACGTGCTTATCTCGGCGAGAAAAAGCGATTTCGGCAATAAAATTTAAAACGCGTGTAAAACATAAACCAAACGATGAAATTGGTTATTTCTTCATGTATAATGATCAACTCGATACTCCCTAGACCCCAACAGCCTTTTTTTTCATAACACTTTAACCAGAGTGACGGGAGAGCGGCATTTCAGAAAACGTGCTTATCTCGGCGAGAAAAAGCGATTTCGGCAATAAAATTTAAAACGCGTGTAAAACATAAACCAAACGATGAAATTGGTTATTTCTTCATGTATAATGATCAACTCGAGACGAGCTCCAGGGAGAGAGGCTGATTTTTCGCTTTTTGAGGCCGACCGACGAACCGGCGCGGGGCGGACTCAAAAGCCCGCAGAGCCGGAGGCACTTAGAAAAGTTTCGCCTTTGGCTGTGAGCTCCAGGGGGAGAGGCTGGTTTTGCGTTATTTTAGGCCGGCTGGAGAACCGGTGCGGGTCGGACGCACAATCCCCGCAGAGCCGTGGGCACTTAGAAAATTTTTGCCAAGTTGGCTCTGAGCGCCTGGTACCTAATATGGAAGTATAGAGGCCGACTTTCGGGCAAGATCACGCCGCGTTAGGCTTCCAGGACCCCGGCTAAGCAATTTTACCGGGCCGCCCGGTTCTTTTTTTGAACCAGCCCGGTTCTTTTTACACTTCCAGCTGGAGCTCAGCAGCGGCTTTTTGCGCAAGATCACGCCGGGTTAGGCTTCCAGGACCTCGGCTAAGAAATTCTACCGGGCCGCCCGGTTCTTTTTTTGAACCAGCCCGGTTCTTTTTACACTTCCAGCTGGAGCTCACGAGCGGCTTTTTGGACAAGATCACGCCGTGTTAGGCTTCCAGAGCCCCGGCTAAGCAATTTTACCGGCCCGCCCGGTTCTTTTTTTTAACCAGCCCGGTTCTTTTTACACTTCCAGCTGGAGCTCAGCAGCGGGTTTTTGGACAAGATCACGCCGTGTTAGGCTTCCAGAGCCCCGGCTAAGCAATTTTACAGGGTCGCCCGGTTCTTTTTTTTAACCAGCCCGTTTTTTTTTACACTTCCAGCTGGAGCTCAGCAGCGGCTTTTTGCACAGTATCACGCCCGGTTAGGCTTCCAGAGCCCCGGCTAAGCAATTTTACCGGCCCGCCCGGTTCTTTTTTTTAACCAGCCCGGTTCCTTTTACACTTCCAGCTGGAGCTCAGCAGCGGCTTTTTGGACAAGATCACGCCGTGTTAGGCTTCCAGAGCCCCGGCTAAGCAATTTTACCGGGTCGCCCGGTTCTTTTTTTTAACCAGCCCGGTTCTTTTTACACTTCCAGCTGGAGCTCAGCAGCGGCTTTTTGGACAAGATCACGCCGTGTTAGGCTTCCAGAGCCCCGGCTAAGCAATTTTACCGGGTCGCCCGGTTCTTTTTTTAACCAGCCCGGTTCTTTTTACACTTCCAGCTGGAGCTCAGCATCGTGTAAAACATAAACCAAACGATGAAATTGGTTATTTCTTCATGTATAATGATCAACCCGATACTCCCTAGCCCCCAACAGCCTTTTTTTTCATAACACTTTAACCAGAGTGACGGGAGAGCGGCATTTCAGAAAACGTGCTTATCTCGGCGAGAAAAAGCGATTTCGGCAATAAAATTTAAAACGCGTGTAAAACATAAACCAAACGATGAAATTGGTTATTTCTTCATGTATAATGATCAACTCGATACTCCCTAGCCCCCAACAGCCTTTTTTTTCATAACACTTTAACCAGAGTGACGGGAGAGCGGCATTTCAGAAAACGTGCTTATCTCGGCGAGAAAAAGCGATTTCGGCAATAAAATTTAAAACGCGTGTAAAACATAAACCAAACGATGAAATTGGTTATTTCTTCATGTATAATGATCAACTCGATACTCCCTAGCCCCCAACAGCCTTTTTTTTCATAACACTTTAACCAGAGTGGCGGGAGAGCGGCATTTCAGAAAACGTGCTTATCTCGGCGAGAAAAAGCGATTTCGGCAATAAAATTTAAAACGCGTGTAAAACATAAACCAAACGATGAAATTGGTTATTTCTTCATGTATAATGATCAACTCGATACTCCCTAGCCCCCAACAGCCTTTTTTTTTCATAACACTTTAACCAGAGTGACGGGAGAGCGGCATTTCAGAAAACGTGCTTATCTCGGCGAGAAAAAGCGATTTCGGCAATAAAATTTAAAACGCGTGTAAAACATAAACCAAACGATGAAATTGGTTATTTCTTCATGTATAATGATCAACTCGATACTCCCTTGCCCCCAACAGCCTTTTTTTTCATAACACTTTAACCAGAGTGACGGGAGAGCGGCATTTCAGAAAACGTGCTTATCTCGGCGAGAAAAAGCGATTTCGGCAATAAAATTTAAAACGCGTGTAAAACATAAACCAAACGATGAAATTGGTTATTTCTTCATGTATAATGATCAACTCGATACTCCCTAGCCCCCAACAGCCTTTTTTTTCATAACACTTTAACCAGAGTGACGGGAGAGCGGCATTTAAGAAAACGTGCTTATCTCGGCGAGAAAAAGCGATTTCGGCAATAAAATTTAAAACGCGTGTAAAACATAAACCAAACGATGAAATTGGTTATTTCTTCATGTATAATGATCAACTCGATACTCCCTAGCCCCCAACAGCCTTTTTTTTCATAACACTTTAACCAGAGTGACGGGAGAGCGGCATTTCAGAAAACGTGCTTATCTCGGCGAGAAAAAGCGATTTCGGCAATAAAATTTAAAACGCGTGTAAAACATAAACCAAACGATGAAATTGGTTATTTCTTCATGTATAATGATCAACTCGATACTCCCTAGCCCCCAACAGCCTTTTTTTTCATAACACTTTAACCAGAGTGACGGGAGAGCGGCATTTCAGAAAACGTGCTTATCTCGGCGAGAAAAAGCGATTTCGGCAATAAAATTTAAAACGCGTGTAAAACATAAACCAAACAATGAAATTGGTTATTTCTTCATGTATAATGATCAACTCGATACTCCCTAGCCCCCAACAGCCTTTTTTTCATAACACTTTAACCAGAGTGACGGGAGAGCGGCATTTCAGAAAACGTGCTTATCTCGGCGAGAAAAAGCGATTTCGGCAATAAAATTTAAAACGCGTGTAAAACATAAACCAAACGATGAAATTGGTTATTTCTTCATGTATAATGATCAACTCGATACTCCCTAGCCCCCAACAGCCTTTTTTTTCATAACACTTTAACCAGAGTGACGGGAGAGCGGCATTTCAGAAAACGTGCTTATCTCGGCGAGAAAAAGCGATTTCGGCAATAAAATTTAAAACGCGTGTAAAACATAAACCAAACGATGAAATTGGTTATTTCTTCATGTATAATGATCAACTCGATACTCCCTAGCCCCCAACAGCCTTTTTTTTCATAACACTTTAACCAGAGTGACGGGAGAGCGGCATTTCAGAAAACGTGCTTATCTAGTCAAGTCAAGTCAAGTTTATTTGTATAGCCCTAAATCACAAGCAGTCTCAAAGGGCTTCACATAGACAATCAATTGACAATTATTCTCAAAGCATCCCCTGATCTTGGGCTCCCAAAAGGGCAAGGAAAAACTCAAAAACCCCTACCAGGGGAAAAATGAGAAACCTTGAGAAGGGACCACAGATGGAAGGATCCCCCTTTCAGGATCACCAGGCTGCAATGGATGCAAAGAGGGCACATAAAATACATCATATGGAAATCAAAAAGTGGATGTCCAGGCCAAAGCGAAGAGCTGTCGGAGGTGCCTTCGATTGTCCTGGCAGTGTCCTCTAGGAGGGTATTCCGCTGCAGATCCCTCATGCTGAATTGGTCCACGAGAATCTAGATAGCCGTCGTCAGCTTGGGTGTCACCTAACCACCTCCCCAGCCGGGGAGGGGTGGGGGGAGTGGGGTCGGGGAGAGGGAGCAAAAACAAACTCCAGCCGAATCGGCTACTACAGGTTAATTAAAGGCCACATCATAAAAATACGTCTTTAAACGTGTCTTAAATATTTCTACTGAGGTAGCAGTTCTAATATCCATTGGCAGGGCATTCCAGAGCTCTGGAGCCCGAATAGAAAATGCTCTAGCCCCTGCAGACATTTTCTTGGCCCTCGGTGTCACTAAAAGACTAGCGTTTTGCGAACGAAGGTTACGAGACGGAACATAAGGAACAACTAAGTCGACGAGATATGAAGGCGCTAAGCCATGCAATGATTTATAGGTTAATAGAAGAACCTTGAAGTCACATCTTAAATGGACCGGGAGCCAGTGTAAATTGGCTAATATTGGGGTAATGTGATCAAATTTTCTTGTCCGTGAGAGCAGCCTTGCAGCAGCATTTTGTACTAACTGTAGACTTTTGATGCTGGACTTGGGAAGACCAGAGAATAATGCATTACAGTAGTCCAGGCGCGACGTGATAAATGCATGTATAATAATTTCGGCATCACCGGTCGAGAGGATTGGGCGAATCTTAGCAATATTACGAAGGTGAAAAAATGCTATTCTGGTTATATTCTTAATGTGCTTTTGAAAGGAGAGCGTTTGGTCAAATATTACCCCGAGATTAGTTACAGTATCACTCTGAGTGATAGTACGGTTATCTAGAGTTATAGCGGTTTCCTTAAATAGATGTTGATAACGAGCTGGACCAATTATCAACATTTCAGTTTTATCTGGGTTCAGACGAAGGAAGTTGAGAGACATCCATTGCTTGATCTCCGCAAGGCATGCCTCAAGATTACAACAGTCCCACGGATCTGTCATTGATAATGGCATATATAATTGGGTGTCATCCGCGTAACATTGAAAGCTAATATTATATTTACGTATTATGTTCCCAAGCGGAGTCATATAAATATTAAATAGAATTGGTCCTAGTACCGATCCCTGAGGGACACCACACGTAACTTTATAGAGCTCAGAGGACGCATTGCCATGGACCACACGGTGCGTCCTGTCCGATAGATACGAATGAAACCAGCCTAGTGCTGACCCCGAAATACCGACACTACCTTTAAGACGCTCTAGTAAAATATTGAAGTCAACAGTGTCGAAGGCAGCACTAAGATCGAGTAGTAACAATACCGATGAAGTATTTGAATCCATAGCTAAGAGGAGATCATTAGTCACTTTAGCAAGTGCTGTCTCAGTGGAATGATTAGCTCTAAACCCAGACTGAAAAGATTCATATCGATTATTAGCGACCATGTAATCAATAAGCTGCTGCGCTACTACTTTTTCAAGCAGTTTTGCTATGAATGGGAGATTTGAAACTGGCCTATAGTTACTGAGACAGTCCGGGTCAAGATTTGGTCGCTTAAGTAGCGGTTTAATAATAGCGGTTTTAAAGGCTGTTGGTACTATCCCAGAGGAGATAGACAGATTAATTATATTTGAAACGGACGGTCCTAAGATTTGAAATAATTCTTTAAATAGTTTGGTTGGAAGCGGGTCAAGTAAACATGTTGTTTGTTTAGCCGCACTAACTAATTGTGAAAGCCTTTCGAGGGACACGCTTTTAAAATTTGAAAGGGTTATTGCATGATCGTTGGCGCCGGTAATCGGCGGTCCCGACTGAGTGATCGGAATGGTCATCTTGATCTCATCCCTAATGGATTCAATCTTTCGAGCAAAAAATTTCATGAACTCGTCAGCCGAGTGAAAGGAGCCATCGGGGGTTGGCTGGCGTAGTGTTAGCTTTGCCACCGTATCAAATAGGTATTTAGGATTGTTCTTATTGAGATTAATGACCTGCGAAAAATAACGAGTTTTTGCTAAAATAAGCGCATCTTTATATTTCAGGAGGCTGTCGCGCCATGCCTGATGGAAAACCTCAAGTTTGGTTAAACGCCATTTGCGCTCATGCTTTCTACTTAATTGTTTAAGCGAACGTGTTTCATCTGTGAACCACGGAGTAGGCTGTCTACGGCGAGTTTTTAGACGTAGCGGCGCCACAGAATCAATGGCATTTAACAATGTAGCATTGAATTCATTTGTAAGATTATCAATAGAGCCGGTATATGAGGGCAATACGGCAGTTGCTGGTGGCAGTAGCCCAGATAGCGCAGTCGCAGTCATGGAGTTAATATTACGGCTGCTATAATTCTGATTGCTCTCTTGTCTTTGACTAAGAACTAAAATTTCAAATTTTATTAAGTAGTGATCAGACAAAACAGTAGTGTAAGGCAGTACTGTTATATTAGAGGTTGCCAGTCCTCGGGATAATACCAAATCTAAGGTATTACCATTCTTGTGCGTTGCTACCTGTACGGCTTGCGTAAAACCAAACGTATCAATTAGAGTCTGAAACGCCGAAGTAAGTGGCTCTGACGGTAAATTCATGTGGACGTTAAAATCGCCCATGATTATTATATTATCCGCGTTCGTCACTAGATCAGCCACGAATTCTGAAAATTCATCCAGGAAGCTAGCGTAAGCCCCAGGTGGACGGTAAATAACAGCAAGATAAAATGACGGTAAAGCGGTGGATCGGACAGTGAGAACTTCAAATGTTTTAAATATGTTAATCGAACGAGGCGTAAATCTAAGATCGGAATTTGAGATGAGGGCAACACCCCCACCCTTTTTTCGAGGACGCGCCACATGCGAGCTCACAAAATTTGGAGGCGAGGCCTCATTAAGCGGTAGCAGGTCATTAGGTTTTAACCAGGTCTCGCAAAGACCAAATATATTTAGATTATGTTCCGTGATGAGGTCATTAACGAGAACCGCTTTTGTATGAAGCGATCTAATATTCATAAAGCCAAGTTTAAGTGTAATCGGTTGGTCAGGGTTTGTATTTATCGGAGGAGTTTTGAACGAAATGAAAGTGAGGTTGTGTTCTCTAGGCCTGACATCACCTCTCAATTGTTTATTCGCGCGGTGGGACGATACGACCGTAGGAATTTGATAGTAAATATTTGGTACACACGTAATATTATCTGAAACAGTCACCATATCATCAGCTATACTGGTCGGGGTGGAGCTTTTGGATTTGTCTGCCACCTCAGTAGAAAGCGCGATCATGTGGACTGTAGCACTATTCAAACTGTTACGCTTTAGTCTACACAAGGAGCTATGTGCATGCTGGAAGTCTAGCCTAGCGCTAGTTAACTTTAACTTAACTGACTCCAAACCCATCCTGACAGGTGGTCTAATCACCTGTGATCCGGCCTGCTCTAGCAGCAGCTTTTTGCACAGTATCACGCCGAGTTAGGCTTCCAGAGCCCCGGCTAAGCAATTTTACCGGGCCGCCCGGTTCTTTTTTTTAACCAGCCCGGTTCTTTTTACACTTCCAGCTGGAGCTCAGCAGCGGCTTTTTGGACAAGATCACGCCGTGTTAAGCTTCCAGAGCCCCGGCTAAGCAATTTTACCGGGTCGCCCGGTTCTTTTTTTTAACCAGCCCGGTTCTTTTTACACTTCCAGCTGGAGCTCAGCAGCGGCTTTTTGGACAAGATCACGCCGTGTTAGGCTTCCAGAGCCCCGGCTAAGCAATTTTACCGGGTCGCCCGGTTCTTTTTTTAACAAGCCCGGTTCTTTTTACACTTCCAGCTGGAGCTCAGCATCGTGTAAAACATAAACCAAACGATGAAATTGGTTATTTCTTCATGTATAATGATCAACTCGATACTCCCTAGCCCCCAACAGCCTTTTTTTTCATAACACTTTAACCAGAGTGACGGGAGAGCGGCATTTCAGAAAACGTGCTTATCTCGGCGAGAAAAAGCGATTTCGGCAATAAAATTTAAAACGCGTGTAAAACATAAGTCAAACGATGAAATTGGTTATTTCTTCATGTATAATGATCAACTCGATACTCCCTAGCCCCCAACAGCCTTTTTTTTCATAACACTTTAACCAGAGTGACGAGAGAGCGGCATTTCAGAAAACCTGCTTATCTCGGCGAGAAAAAGAGATTTCGGCAATAAAATTTAAAACGCGTGTAAAACATAAACCAAACGATGAAATTGGTTATTTCTTCATGTATAATGATCAACTCGATACTCCCTAGCCCCCAATAGCCTTTTTTTTCATAACACTTTAACCAGAGTGACGGGAGAGCGGCATTTCAGAAAACGTGCTTATCTCGGCGAGAAAAAGCGATTTCGGCAATAAAATTTAAAACGCGTGTAAAACATAAACCAAACAATGAAATTGGTTATTTCTTCATGTATAATGATCAACTCGATACTCCCTAGCCCCCAACAGCCTTTTTTTTCATAACACTTTAACCAGAGTGACGGGAGAGCGGCATTTCAGAAAACGTGCTTATCTCGGCGAGAAAAAGCGATTTCGGCAATAAAATTTAAAACGCGTGTAAAACATAAACCAAACGATGAAATTGGTTATTTCTTCATGTATAATGATCAACTCGATACTCCCTAGCCCCCAACAGCCTTTTTTTTCATAACACTTTAACCAGAGTGACGGGAGAGCGGAATTTCAGAAAACGTGCTTATCTCGGCGAGAAAAAGAGATTTCGGCAATAAAATTTAAAACGCGTGTAAAACATAAACCAAACGATGAAATTGGTTATTTCTTCATGTATAATGATCAACTTGATACTCCCTAGCCCCCAATAGCCTTTTTTTTCATAACACTTTAACCAGAGTGACGGGAGAGCGGCATTTCAGAAAACGTGGTTATCTCGGCGAGAAAAAGCGATTTCGGCAATAAAATTTAAAACGCGTGTAAAACATAAACCAAACAATGAAATTGGTTATTTCTTCATGTATAATGATCAACTCGATACTCCCTAGCCCCCAACAGCCTTTTTTTTTCATAACACTTTAACCAGAGTGACGGGAGAGCGGCATTTCAGAAAACGTGCTTATCTCGGCGAGAAAAAGCGATTTCGGCAATAAAATTTAAAACGCGTGTAAAACATAAACCAAACGATGAAATTGGTTATTTCTTCATTTATAATGATCAACTCGATACTCCCTAGCCCCCAACAGCCTTTTTTTTCATAACACTTTAACCAGAGTGACGGGAGAGCGGCATTTCAGAAAACGTGCTTATCTCGGCGAGAAAAAGCGATTTCGGCAATAAAATTTAAAACGCGTGTAAAACATAAACCAAACGATGAAATTGGTTATTTCTTCATGTATAATGATCAACTCGATACTCCCTAGCCCCCAACAGCCTTTTTTTTCATAACACTTTAACCAGAGTGACGGGAGAGCGGCATTTCAGAAAACGTGCTTATCTCGGCGAGAAAAAGCGATTTCGGCAATAAAATTTAAAACGCGTGTAAAACATAAACCAAACGATGAAATTGGTTATTTCTTCATGTATAATGATCAACTCGATACTCCCTAGCCCCCAACAGCCTTTTTTTTCATAACACTTTAACCAGAGTGACGGGAGAGCGGCATTTCAGAAAACGTGCTTATCTCGGCGAGAAAAAGCGATTTCGGCAATAAAATTTAAAACGCGTGTAAAACATAAACCAAACGATGAAATTGGTTATTTCTTCATGTATAATGATCAACTCGATACTCCCTAGCCCCCAACAGCCTTTTTTTTCCATAACACTTTAACCAGAGTGACGGGAGAGCGGCATTTCAGAAAACGTGCTTATCTCGGCGAGAAAAAGCGATTTCGGCAATAAAATTTAAAACGCGTGTAAAACATAAACCAAACGATGAAATTGGTTATTTCTTCATGTATAATGATCAACTCGATACTCCCTAGCCCCCAACAGCCTTTTTTTTCATAACACTTTAACCAGAGTGACGGGAGAGCGGCATTTCAGAAAACGTGCTTATCTCGGCGAGAAAAAGCGATTTCGGCAATAAAATTTAAAACGCGTGTAAAACATAAACCAAACGATGAAATTGGTTATTTCTTCATGTATAATGATCAACTCGAGTCGAGCTCCAGGGAGAGAGGCTGATTTTTCGCTTTTTGAGGCCGACCGACGAACCGGCGCGGGGCGGACTCAAAAGCCCGCAGAGCCGTAGGCACTTAGAAAAGTTTCGCCTTTGGCTGTGAGCTCCAGGGGGAGAGGCTGGTTTTGCGTTATTTTAGGCCGGCTGGAGAACCGGCGCGGGTCGGACGCACAATCCCCGCAGAGCCGTGGGCACTTAGAAAATTTTTGCCAAGTTGGCTCTGAGCGCCTGGTACCTAATATGGAAGTATAGAGGCCGACTTTCGGGCAAGATCACGCCGCGTTAGGCTTCCAGGACCCCGGCTAAGCAATTTTACCGGGCCGCCCGGTTCTTTTTTTGAACCAGCCCGGTTCTTTTTACACTTCCAGCTGGAGCTCAGCAGCGGCTTTTTGCGCAAGATCACGCCGGGTTAGGCTTCCAGGACCTCGGCTAAGAAATTCTACCGGGCCGCCCGGTTCTTTTTTTGAACCAGCCCGGTTCTTTTTACACTTCCAGCTGGAGCTCACGAGCGGCTTTTTGGACAAGATCACGCCGTGTTAGGCTTCCAGAGCCCCGGCTAAGCAATTTTACCGGCCCGCCCGGTTCTTTTTTTTAACCAGCCCGGTTCTTTTTACACTTCCAGCTGGAGCTCAGCAGCGGGTTTTTGGACAAGATCACGCCGTGTTAGGCTTCCAGAGCCCCGGCTAAGCAATTTTACAGGGTCGCCCGGTTCTTTTTTTTAACCAGCCCGGTTTTTTTTACACTTCCAGCTGGAGCTCAGCAGCGGCTTTTTGCACAGTATCACGCCGGGTTAGGCTTCCAGAGCCCCGGCTAAGCAATTTTACCGGGCCGCCCGGTTCTTTTTTTTAACCAGCCCGGTTCTTTTTACACTTCCAGCTGGAGCTCAGCAGCGGCTTTTTTGGACAAGATCACGCCGTGTTAGGCTTCCAGAGCCCCGGCTAAGCAATTTTACCGGGTCGCCCGGTTCTTTTTTTTAACCAGCCCGGTTCTTTTTACACTTCCAGCTGGAGCTCAGCAGCGGCTTTTTGGACAAGATCACGCCGTGTTAGGCTTCCAGAGCCCCGGCTAAGCAATTTTACCGGGTCGCCCGGTTCTTTTTTTAACCAGCCCGGTTCTTTTTACACTTCCAGCTGGAGCTCAGCATCGTGTAAAACATAAACCAAACGATGAAATTGGTTATTTCTTCATGTATAATGATCAACTCGATACTCCCTAGCCCCCAACAGCCTTTTTTTTCATAACACTTTAACCAGAGTGACGGGAGAGCGGCATTTCAGAAAACGTGCTTATCTCGGCGAGAAAAAGCGATTTCGGCAATAAAATTTAAAACGCGTGTAAAACATAAACCAAACGATGAAATTGGTTATTTCTTCATGTATAATGATCAACTCGATACTCCCTAGCCCCCAACAGCCTTTTTTTTCATAACACTTTAACCAGAGTGACGGGAGAGCGGCATTTCAGAAAACGTGCTTATCTCGGCGAGAAAAAGCGATTTCGGCAATAAAATTTAAAACGCGTGTAAAACATAAACCAAACGATGAAATTGGTTATTTCTTCATGTATAATGATCAACTCGATACTCCCTAGCCCCCAACAGCCTTTTTTTTCATAACACTTTAACCAGACGACGGGAGAGCGGCATTTCAGAAAACGTGCTTAACTCGGCGAGAAAAAGCGATTTCGGCAATAAAATTTAAAACGCGTGTAAAACATAAACCAAACGATGAAATTGGTTATTTCTTCATGTATAATGATCAACTCGATACTCCCTAGCCCCCAACAGCCTTTTTTTTCATAACACTTTAACCAGAGTGACGGGAGAGCGGCATTTCAGAAAACGTGCTTATCTCGGCGAGAAAAAGCGATTTCGGCAATAAAATTTAAAACGCGTGTAAAACATAAACCAAACGATGAAATTGTTTATTTCTTCATGTATAATGATCAACTCGATACTCCCTAGCCCCCAACAGCCTTTTTTTTTCATAACACTTTAACCAGAGTGACGGGAGAGCGGCATTTCAGAAAACGTGCTTATCTCGGCGAGAAAAAGCGATTTCGGCAATAAAATTTAAAACGCATGTAAAACATAAACCAAACGATGAAATTGGTTATTTCTTCATGTATAATGATCAACTCGATACTCCCTTGCCCCCAACAGCCTTTTTTTTCATAACACTTTAACCAGAGTGACGGGAGAGCGGCATTTCAGAAAACGTGCTTATCTCGGCGAGAAAAAGCGATTTCGGCAATAAAATTTAAAACGCGTGTAAAACATAAACCAAACGATGAAATTGGTTATTTCTTCATGTATAATGATCAACTCGATACTCCCTAGCCCCCAACAGCCTTTTTTTTCATAACACTTTAACCAGAGTGACGGGAGAGCGGCATTTCAGAAAACGTGCTTATCTCGGCGAGAAAAAGCGATTTCGGCAATAAAATTTAAAACGCGTGTAAAACATAAACCAAACGATGAAATTGGTTATTTCTTCATGTATAATGATCAACTCGATACTCCCTAGCCCCCAACAGCCTTTTTTTTCATAACACTTTAACCAGAGTGACGGGAGAGCGGCATTTCAGAAAACGTGCTTATCTCGGCGAGAAAAAGCGATTTCGGCAATAAAATTTAAAACGCGTGTAAAACATAAACCAAACGATGAAATTGGTTATTTCTTCATGTATAATGATCAACTCGATACTCCCTAGCCCCCAACAGCCTTTTTTTTCATAACACTTTAACCAGAGTGACAGGAGAGCGGCATTTCAGAAAACGTGCTTATCTCGGCGAGAAAAAGCGATTTCGGCAATAAAATTTAAAACGCGTGTAAAACATAAACCAAACGATGAAATTGGTTATTTCTTCATGTATAATGATCAACTCGATACTCCCTAGCCCCCAACAGCCTTTTTTTTCAAAACACTTTAACCAGAGTGACGGGAGAGCGGCATTTCAGAAAACGTGCTTATCTCGGCGAGAAAAAGCGATTTCGGCAATAAAATTTAAAACGCGTGTAAAACATAAACCAAACGATGAAATTGGTTATTTCTTCATGTATAATGATCAACTCGAGTCGAGCTCCAGGGAGAGAGGCTGATTTTTCGCTTTTTGAGGCCGACCGACGAACCGGCGCGGGGCGGACTCAAAAGCCCGCAGAGCCGTAGGCACTTAGAAAAGTTTCGCCTTTGGCTGTGAGCTCCAGGGGGAGAGGCTGGTTTTGCGTTATTTTAGGCCGGCTGGAGAACCGGTGCGGGTCGGACGCACAATCCCCGCAGAGCCGTGGGCACTTAGAAAATTTTTGCCAAGTTGGCTCTGAGTGCCTGGTACCTAATATGGAAGTATAGAGGCCGACTTTCGGGCAAGATCACGCCGCGTTAGGCTTCCAGGACCCCGGCTAAGCAATTTTACCGGGCCGCCCGGTTCTTTTTTTGAACCAGCCCGGTTCTTTTTACACTTCCAGCTGGAGCTCAGCAGCGGCTTTTTGCGCAAGATCACGCCGGGTTAGGCTTCCAGGACCTCGGCTAAGAAATTCTACCGGGCCGCCCGGTTCTTTTTTTGAACCAGCCCGGTTCTTTTTACACTTCCAGCTGGAGCTCACGAGCGGCTTTTTGGACAAGATCACGCCGTGTTAGGCTTCCAGAGCCCCGGCTAAGCAATTTTACCGGCCCGCCCGGTTCTTTTTTTTAACCAGCCCGGTTCTTTTTACACTTCCAGCTGGAGCTCAGCAGCGGGTTTTTGGACAAGATCACGCCGTGTTAGGCTTCCAGAGCCCCGGCTAAGCAATTTTACAGGGTCGCCCGGTTCTTTTTTTTAACCAGCCCGGTTTTTTTTACACTTCCAGCTGGAGCTCAGCAGCAGCTTTTTGCACAGTATCACGCCGAGTTAGGCTTCCAGAGCCCCGGCTAAGCAATTTTACCGGGCCGCCCGGTTCTTTTTTTTAACCAGCCCGGTTCTTTTTACACTTCCAGCTGGAGCTCAGCAGCGGCTTTTTGGACAAGATCACGCCGTGTTAGGCTTCCAGAGCCCCGGCTAAGCAATTTTACCGGGTCGCCCGGTTCTTTTTTTTAACCAGCCCGGTTCTTTTTACACTTCCAGCTGGAGCTCAGCAGCGGCTTTTTGGACAAGATCACGCCGTGTTAGGCTTCCAGAGCCCCGGCTAAGCAATTTTACCGGGTCGCCCGGTTCTTTTTTTAACAAGCCCGGTTCTTTTTACACTTCCAGCTGGAGCTCAGCATCGTGTAAAACATAAACCAAACGATGAAATTGGTTATTTCTTCATGTATAATGATCAACTCGATACTCCCTAGCCCCCAACAGCCTTTTTTTTCATAACACTTTAACCAGAGTGACGGGAGAGCGGCATTTCAGAAAACGTGCTTATCTCGGCGAGAAAAAGCGATTTCGGCAATAAAATTTAAAACGCGTGTAAAACATAAGTCAAACGATGAAATTGGTTATTTCTTCATGTATAATGATCAACTCGATACTCCCTAGCCCCCAACAGCCTTTTTTTTCATAACACTTTAACCAGAGTGACGGGAGAGCGGCATTTCAGAAAACGTGCTTATCTCGGCGAGAAAAAGAGATTTCGGCAATAAAATTTAAAACGCGTGTAAAACATAAACCAAACGATGAAATTGGTTATTTCTTCATGTATAATGATCAACTCGATACTCCCTAGCCCCCAATAGCCTTTTTTTTCATAACACTTTAACCAGAGTGACGGGAGAGCGGCATTTCAGAAAACGTGCTTATCTCGGCGAGAAAAAGCGATTTCGGCAATAAAATTTAAAACGCGTGTAAAACATAAACCAAACAATGAAATTGGTTATTTCTTCATGTATAATGATCAACTCGATACTCCCTGGCCCCCAACAGCCTTTTTTTTCATAACACTTTAACCAGAGTGACGGGAGAGCGGCATTTCAGAAAACGTGCTTATCTCGGCGAGAAAAAGCGATTTCGGCAATAAAATTTAAAACGCGTGTAAAACATAAACCAAACGATGAAATTGGTTATTTCTTCATGTATAATGATCAACTCGATACTCCCTAGCCCCCAACAGCCTTTTTTTTTCATAACACTTTAACCAGAGTGACGGGAGAGCGGAATTTCAGAAAACGTGCTTATCTCGGCGAGAAAAAGAGATTTCGGCAATAAAATTTAAAACGCGTGTAAAACATAAACCAAACGATGAAATTGGTTATTTCTTCATGTATAATGATCAACTCGATACTCCCTAGCCCCCAACAGCCTTTTTTTTCATAACACTTTAACCAGAGTGAGGGGAGAGCGGCATTTCAGAAAACGTGCTTATCTCGGCGAGAAAAAGCGATTTCGGCAATAAAATTTAAAACGCGTGTAAAACATAAACCAAACGATGAAATTGGTTATTTCTTCATGTATAATGATCAACTCGATACTCCCTAGCCCCCAACAGCCTTTTTTTTCACAACACTTTAACCAGAGTGACGGGAGAGCGGCATTTCAGAAAACGTGCTTATCTCGGCGAGAAAAAGCGATTTCGGCAATAAAATTTAAAACGCGTGTAAAACATAAACCAAACGATGAAATTGGTTATTTCTTCATGTATAATGATCAACTCGATACTCCCTAGCCCCCAACAGCCTTTTTTTTCCATAACACTTTAACCAGAGTGACGGGAGAGCGGCATTTCAGAAAACGTGCTTATCTCGGCGAGAAAAAGCGATTTCGGCAATAAAATTTAAAACGCGTGTAAAACATAAACCAAACGATGAAATTGGTTATTTCTTCATGTATAATGATCAACTCGATACTCCCTAGCCCCCAACAGCCTTTTTTTTCATAACACTTTAACCAGAGTGACGGGAGAGCGGCATTTCAGAAAACGTGCTTATCTCGGCGAGAAAAAGCGATTTCGGCAATAAAATTTAAAACGCGTGTAAAACATAAACCAAACGATGAAATTGGTTATTTCTTCATGTATAATGATCAACTCGAGACGAGCTCCAGGGAGAGAGGCTGATTTTTCGCTTTTTGAGGCCGACCGACGAACCGGCGCGGGGCGGACTCAAAAGCCCGCAGAGCCGTAGGCACTTAGAAAAGTTTCGCCTTTGGCTGTGAGCTCCAGGGGGAGAGGCTGGTTTTGCGTTATTTTAGGCCGGCTGGAGAACCGGCGCGGGTCGGACGCACAATCCCCGCAGAGCCGTGGGCACTTAGAAAATTTTTGCCAAGTTGGCTCTGAGCGCCTGGTACCTAATATGGAAGTATAGAGGCCGACTTTCGGGCAAGATCACGCCGCGTTAGGCTTCCAGGACCCCGGCTAAGCAATTTTACCGGGCCGCCCGGTTCTTTTTTTGAACCAGCCCGGTTCTTTTTACACTTCCAGCTGGAGCTCAGCAGCGGCTTTTTGCGCAAGATCACGCCGGGTTAGGCTTCCAGGACCTCGGCTAAGAAATTCTACCGGGCCGCCCGGTTCTTTTTTTGAACCAGCCCGGTTCTTTTTACACTTCCAGCTGGAGCTCACGAGCGGCTTTTTGGACAAGATCACGCCGTGTTAGGCTTCCAGAGCCCCGGCTAAGCAATTTTACCGGCCCGCCCGGTTCTTTTTTTTAACCAGCCCGGTTCTTTTTACACTTCCAGCTGGAGCTCAGCAGCGGGTTTTTGGACAAGATCACGCCGTGTTAGGCTTCCAGAGCCCCGGCTAAGCAATTTTACAGGGTCGCCCGGTTCCTTTTTTTTTAACCAGCCCGTTTTTTTTTACACTTCCAGCTGGAGCTCAGCAGCGGCTTTTTGCACAGTATCACGCCCGGTTAGGCTTCCAGAGCCCCGGCTAAGCAATTTTACCGGGTCGCCCGGTTCTTTTTTTAACCAGCCCGGTTCTTTTTACACTTCCAGCTGGAGCTCAGCATCGTGTAAAACATAAACCAAAAGATGAAATTGGTTATTTCTTCATGTATAATGATCAACTCGATACTCCCTAGCCCCCAACAGCCTTTTTTTTCATAACACTTTAACCAGAGTGACGGGAGAGCGGCATTTCAGAAAACGTGCTTATCTCGGCGAGAAAAAGCGATTTCGGCAATAAAATTTAAAACGCGTGTAAAACATAAACCAAACGATGAAATTGGTTATTTCTTCATGTATAATGATCAACTCGATACTCCCTAGCCCCCAACAGCCTTTTTTTTCATAACACTTTAACCAGAGTGACGGGAGAGCGGCATTTCAGAAAACGTGCTTATCTCGGCGAGAAAAAGCGATTTCGGCAATCAAATTTAAAACGCGTGTAAAACATAAACCAAACGATGAAATTGGTTATTTCTTCATGTATAATGATCAACTCGATACTCCCTAGCCCCCAACAGCCTTTTTTTTCATAACACTTTAACCAGACGACGGGAGAGCGGCATTTCAGAAAACGTGCTTATCTCGGCGAGAAAAAGCGATTTCGGCAATAAAATTTAAAACGCGTGTAAAACATAAACCAAACGATGAAATTGGTTATTTCTTCATGTATAATGATCAACTCGATACTCCCTAGCCCCCAACAGCCTTTTTTTTCATAACACTTTAACCAGAGTGACGGGAGAGCGGCATTTCAGAAAACGTGCTTATCTCGGCGAGAAAAAGCGATTTCGGCAATAAAATTTAAAACGCGTGTAAAACATAAACCAAACGATGAAATTGGTTATTTCTTCATGTATAATGATCAACTCGATACTCCCTAGCCCCCAACAGCCTTTTTTTTTCATAACACTTTAACCAGAGTGACGGGAGAGCGGCATTTCAGAAAACGTGCTTATCTCGGCGAGAAAAAGCGATTTCGGCAATAAAATTTAAAACGCGTGTAAAACATAAACCAAACGATGAAATTGGTTATTTCTTCATGTATAATGATCAACTCGATACTCCCTTGCCCCCAACAGCCTTTTTTTTCATAACACTTTAACCAGAGTGACGGGAGAGCGGCATTTCAGAAAACGTGCTTATCTCGGCGAGAAAAAGCGATTTCGGCAATAAAATTTAAAACGCGTGTAAAACATAAACCAAACGATGAAATTGGTTATTTCTTCATGTATAATGATCAACTCGATACTCCCTAGCCCCCAACAGCCTTTTTTTTCATAACACTTTAACCAGAGTGACGGGAGAGCGGCATTTCAGAAAACGTGCTTATCTCGGCGAGAAAAAGCGATTTCGGCAATCAAATTTAAAACGCGTGTAAAACATAAACCAAACGATGAAATTGGTTATTTCTTCATGTATAATGATCAACTCGATACTCCCTAGCCCCCAACAGCCTTTTTTTTCATAACACTTTAACCAGACGACGGGAGAGCGGCATTTCAGAAAACGTGCTTATCTCGGCGAGAAAAAGCGATTTCGGCAATAAAATTTAAAACGCGTGTAAAACATAAACCAAACGATGAAATTGGTTATTTCTTCATGTATAATGATCAACTCGATACTCCCTAGCCCCCAACAGCCTTTTTTTTCATAACACTTTAACCAGAGTGACGGGAGAGCGGCATTTCAGAAAACGTGCTTATCTCGGCGAGAAAAAGCGATTTCGGCAATAAAATTTAAAACGCGTGTAAAACATAAACCAAACGATGAAATTGGTTATTTCTTCATGTATAATGATCAACTCGATACTCCCTAGCCCCCAACAGCCTTTTTTTTTCATAACACTTTAACCAGAGTGACGGGAGAGCGGCATTTCAGAAAACGTGCTTATCTCGGCGAGAAAAAGCGATTTCGGCAATAAAATTTAAAACGCGTGTAAAACATAAACCAAACGATGAAATTGGTTATTTCTTCATGTATAATGATCAACTCGATACTCCCTTGCCCCCAACAGCCTTTTTTTTCATAACACTTTAACCAGAGTGACGGGAGAGCGGCATTTCAGAAAACGTGCTTATCTCGGCGAGAAAAAGCGATTTCGGCAATAAAATTTAAAACGCGTGTAAAACATAAACCAAACGATGAAATTGGTTATTTCTTCATGTATAATGATCAACTCGATACTCCCTAGCCCCCAACAGCCTTTTTTTTCATAACACTTTAACCAGAGTGACGGGAGAGCGGCATTTCAGAAAACGTGCTTATCTCGGCGAGAAAAAGCGATTTCGGCAATCAAATTTAAAACGCGTGTAAAACATAAACCAAACGATGAAATTGGTTATTTCTTCATGTATAATGATCAACTCGATACTCCCTAGCCCCCAACAGCCTTTTTTTTCATAACACTTTAACCAGACGACGGGAGAGCGGCATTTCAGAAAACGTGCTTATCTCGGCGAGAAAAAGCGATTTCGGCAATAAAATTTAAAACGCGTGTAAAACATAAACCAAACGATGAAATTGGTTATTTCTTCATGTATAATGATCAACTCGATACTCCCTAGCCCCCAACAGCCTTTTTTTTCATAACACTTTAACCAGAGTGACGGGAGAGCGGCATTTCAGAAAACGTGCTTATCTCGGCGAGAAAAAGCGATTTCGGCAATAAAATTTAAAACGCGTGTAAAACATAAACCAAACGATGAAATTGGTTATTTCTTCATGTATAATGATCAACTCGATACTCCCTAGCCCCCAACAGCCTTTTTTTTTCATAACACTTTAACCAGAGTGACGGGAGAGCGGCATTTCAGAAAACGTGCTTATCTCGGCGAGAAAAAGCGATTTCGGCAATAAAATTTAAAACGCGTGTAAAACATAAACCAAACGATGAAATTGGTTATTTCTTCATGTATAATGATCAACTCGATACTCCCTTGCCCCCAACAGCCTTTTTTTTCATAACACTTTAACCAGAGTGACGGGAGAGCGGCATTTCAGAAAACGTGCTTATCTCGGCGAGAAAAAGCGATTTCGGCAATAAAATTTAAAACGCGTGTAAAACATAAACCAAACGATGAAATTGGTTATTTCTTCATGTATAATGATCAACTCGATACTCCCTAGCCCCCAACAGCCTTTTTTTTCATAACACTTTAACCAGAGTGACGGGAGAGCGGCATTTCAGAAAACGTGCTTATCTCGGCGAGAAAAAGCGATTTCGGCAATAAAATTTAAAACGCGTGTAAAACATAAACCAAACGATGAAATTGGTTATTTCTTCATGTATAATGATCAACTCGATACTCCCTAGCCCCCAACAGCCTTTTTTTTCCATAACACTTTAACCAGAGTGACGGGAGAGCGGCATTTCAGAAAACGTGCTTATCTCGGCGAGAAAAAGCGATTTCGGCAATAAAATTTAAAACGCGTGTAAAACATAAACCAAACGATGAAATTGGTTATTTCTTCATGTATAATGATCAACTCGATACTCCCTAGCCCCCAACAGCCTTTTTTTTCATAACACTTTAACCAGAGTGACGGGAGAGCGGCATTTCAGAAAACGTGCTTATCTCGGCGAGAAAAAGCGATTTCGGCAATAAAATTTAAAACGCGTGTAAAACATAAACCAAACGATGAAATTGGTTATTTCTTCATGTATAATGATCAACTCGAGTCGAGCTCCAGGGAGAGAGGCTGATTTTTCGCTTTTTGAGGCCGACCGACGAACCGGCGCGGGGCGGACTCAAAAGCCCGCAGAGCCGTAGGCACTTAGAAAAGTTTCGCCTTTGGCTGTGAGCTCCAGGGGGAGAGGCTGGTTTTGCGTTATTTTAGGCCGGCTGGAGAACCGGCGCGGGTCGGACGCACAATCCCCGCAGAGCCGTGGGCACTTAGAAAATTTTTGCCAAGTTGGCTCTGAGCGCCTGGTACCTAATATGGAAGTATAGAGGCCGACTTTCGGGCAAGATCACGCCGCGTTAGGCTTCCAGGACCCCGGCTAAGCAATTTTACCGGGCCGCCCGGTTCTTTTTTTGAACCAGCCCGGTTCTTTTTACACTTCCAGCTGGAGCTCAGCAGCGGCTTTTTGCGCAAGATCACGCCGGGTTAGGCTTCCAGGACCTCGGCTAAGAAATTCTACCGGGCCGCCCGGTTCTTTTTTTGAACCAGCCCGGTTCTTTTTACACTTCCAGCTGGAGCTCACGAGCGGCTTTTTGGACAAGATCACGCCGTGTTAGGCTTCCAGAGCCCCGGCTAAGCAATTTTACCGGCCCGCCCGGTTCTTTTTTTTAACCAGCCCGGTTCTTTTTACACTTCCAGCTGGAGCTCAGCAGCGGGTTTTTGGACAAGATCACGCCGTGTTAGGCTTCCAGAGCCCCGGCTAAGCAATTTTACAGGGTCGCCCGGTTCTTTTTTTTAACCAGCCCGGTTTTTTTTACACTTCCAGCTGGAGCTCAGCAGCGGCTTTTTGCACAGTATCACGCCGGGTTAGGCTTCCAGAGCCCCGGCTAAGCAATTTTACCGGGCCGCCCGGTTCTTTTTTTTAACCAGCCCGGTTCTTTTTACACTTCCAGCTGGAGCTCAGCAGCGGCTTTTTTGGACAAGATCACGCCGTGTTAGGCTTCCAGAGCCCCGGCTAAGCAATTTTACCGGGTCGCCCGGTTCTTTTTTTTAACCAGCCCGGTTCTTTTTACACTTCCAGCTGGAGCTCAGCAGCGGCTTTTTGGACAAGATCACGCCGTGTTAGGCTTCCAGAGCCCCGGCTAAGCAATTTTACCGGGTCGCCCGGTTCTTTTTTTAACCAGCCCGGTTCTTTTTACACTTCCAGCTGGAGCTCAGCATCGTGTAAAACATAAACCAAACGATGAAATTGGTTATTTCTTCATGTATAATGATCAACTCGATACTCCCTAGCCCCCAACAGCCTTTTTTTTCATAACACTTTAACCAGAGTGACGGGAGAGCGGCATTTCAGAAAACGTGCTTATCTCGGCGAGAAAAAGCGATTTCGGCAATAAAATTTAAAACGCGTGTAAAACATAAACCAAACGATGAAATTGGTTATTTCTTCATGTATAATGATCAACTCGATACTCCCTAGCCCCCAACAGCCTTTTTTTTCATAACACTTTAACCAGAGTGACGGGAGAGCGGCATTTCAGAAAACGTGCTTATCTCGGCGAGAAAAAGCGATTTCGGCAATAAAATTTAAAACGCGTGTAAAACATTAACCAAACGATGAAATTGGTTATTTCTTCATGTATAATGATCAACTCGATACTCCCTAGCCCCCAACAGCCTTTTTTTTCATAACACTTTAACCAGACGACGGGAGAGCGGCATTTCAGAAAGCGTGCTTAACTCGGCGAGAAAAAGCGATTTCGGCAATAAAATTTAAAACGCGTGTAAAACATAAACCAAACGATGAAATTGGTTATTTCTTCATGTATAATGATCAACTCGATACTCCCTAGCCCCCAACAGCCTTTTTTTTCATAACACTTTAACCAGAGTGACGGGAGAGCGGCATTTCAGAAAACGTGCTTATCTCGGCGAGAAAAAGCGATTTCGGCAATAAAATTTAAAACGCGTGTAAAACATAAACCAAACGATGAAATTGTTTATTTCTTCATGTATAATGATCAACTCGATACTCCCTAGCCCCCAACAGCCTTTTTTTTTCATAACACTTTAACCAGAGTGACGGGAGAGCGGCATTTCAGAAAACGTGCTTATCTCGGCGAGAAAAAGCGATTTCGGCAATAAAATTTAAAACGCGTGTAAAACATAAACCAAACGATGAAATTGGTTATTTCTTCATGTATAATGATCAACTCGATACTCCCTTGCCCCCAACAGCCTTTTTTTTCATAACACTTTAACCAGAGTGACGGGAGAGCGGCATTTCAGAAAACGTGCTTATCTCGGCGAGAAAAAGCGATTTCGGCAATAAAATTTAAAACGCGTGTAAAACATAAACCAAACGATGAAATTGGTTATTTCTTCATGTATAATGATCAACTCGATACTCCCTAGCCCCCAACAGCCTTTTTTTTCATAACACTTTAACCAGAGTGACGGGAGAGCGGCATTTCAGAAAACGTGCTTATCTCGGCGAGAAAAAGCGATTTCGGCAATAAAATTTAAAACGCGTGTAAAACATAAACCAAACGATGAAATTGGTTATTTCTTCATGTATAATGATCAACTCGATACTCCCTAGCCCCCAACAGCCTTTTTTTTCATAACACTTTAACCAGAGTGACGGGAGAGCGGCATTTCAGAAAACGTGCTTATCTCGGCGAGAAAAAGCGATTTCGGCAATAAAATTTAAAACGCGTGTAAAACATAAACCAAACGATGAAATTGGTTATTTCTTCATGTATAATGATCAACTCGATACTCCCTAGCCCCCAACAGCCTTTTTTTTCATAACACTTTAACCAGAGTGACAGGAGAGCGGCATTTCAGAAAACGTGCTTATCTCGGCGAGAAAAAGCGATTTCGGCAATAAAATTTAAAACGCGTGTAAAACATAAACCAAACGATGAAATTGGTTATTTCTTCATGTATAATGATCAACTCGATACTCCCTAGCCCCCAACAGCCTTTTTTTTCAAAACACTTTAACCAGAGTGACGGGAGAGCGGCATTTCAGAAAACGTGCTTATCTCGGCGAGAAAAAGCGATTTCGGCAATAAAATTTAAAACGCGTGTAAAACATAAACCAAACGATGAAATTGGTTATTTCTTCATGTATAATGATCAACTCGAGTCGAGCTCCAGGGAGAGAGGCTGATTTTTCGCTTTTTGAGGCCGACCGACGAACCGGCGCGGGGCGGACTCAAAAGCCCGCAGAGCCGTAGGCACTTAGAAAAGTTTCGCCTTTGGCTGTGAGCTCCAGGGGGAGAGGCTGGTTTTGCGTTATTTTAGGCCGGCTGGAGAACCGGCGCGGGTCGGACGCACAATCCCCGCAGAGCCGTGGGCACTTAGAAAATTTTTGCCAAGTTGGCTCTGAGTGCCTGGTACCTAATATGGAAGTATAGAGGCCGACTTTCGGGCAAGATCACGCCGCGTTAGGCTTCCAGGACCCCGGCTAAGCAATTTTACCGGGCCGCCCGGTTCTTTTTTTGAACCAGCCCGGTTCTTTTTACACTTCCAGCTGGAGCTCAGCAGCGGCTTTTTGCGCAAGATCACGCCGGGTTAGGCTTCCAGGACCTCGGCTAAGAAATTCTACCGGGCCGCCCGGTTCTTTTTTTGAACCAGCCCGGTTCTTTTTACACTTCCAGCTGGAGCTCACGAGCGGCTTTTTGGACAAGATCACGCCGTGTTAGGCTTCCAGAGCCCCGGCTAAGCAATTTTACCGGCCCGCCCGGTTCTTTTTTTTAACCAGCCCGGTTCTTTTTACACTTCCAGCTGGAGCTCAGCAGCGGGTTTTTGGACAAGATCACGCCGTGTTAGGCTTCCAGAGCCCCGGCTAAGCAATTTTACAGGGTCGCCCGGTTCTTTTTTTTAACCAGCCCGGTTTTTTTTACACTTCCAGCTGGAGCTCAGCAGCAGCTTTTTGCACAGTATCACGCCGAGTTAGGCTTCCAGAGCCCCGGCTAAGCAATTTTACCGGGCCGCCCGGTTCTTTTTTTTAACCAGCCCGGTTCTTTTTACACTTCCAGCTGGAGCTCAGCAGCGGCTTTTTGGACAAGATCACGCCGTGTTAGGCTTCCAGAGCCCCGGCTAAGCAATTTTACCGGGTCGCCCGGTTCTTTTTTTTAACCAGCCCGGTTCTTTTTACACTTCCAGCTGGAGCTCAGCAGCGGCTTTTTGGACAAGATCACGCCGTGTTAGGCTTCCAGAGCCCCGGCTAAGCAATTTTACCGGGTCGCCCGGTTCTTTTTTTAACAAGCCCGGTTCTTTTTACACTTCCAGCTGGAGCTCAGCATCGTGTAAAACATAAACCAAACGATGAAATTGGTTATTTCTTCATGTATAATGATCAACTCGATACTCCCTAGCCCCCAACAGCCTTTTTTTTCATAACACTTTAACCAGAGTGACGGGAGAGCGGCATTTCAGAAAACGTGCTTATCTCGGCGAGAAAAAGCGATTTCGGCAATAAAATTTAAAACGCGTGTAAAACATAAGTCAAACGATGAAATTGGTTATTTCTTCATGTATAATGATCAACTCGATACTCCCTAGCCCCCAACAGCCTTTTTTTTCATAACACTTTAACCAGAGTGACGGGAGAGCGGCATTTCAGAAAACGTGCTTATCTCGGCGAGAAAAAGAGATTTCGGCAATAAAATTTAAAACGCGTGTAAAACATAAACCAAACGATGAAATTGGTTATTTCTTCATGTATAATGATCAACTCGATACTCCCTAGCCCCCAATAGCCTTTTTTTTCATAACACTTTAACCAGAGTGACGGGAGAGCGGCATTTCAGAAAACGTGCTTATCTCGGCGAGAAAAAGCGATTTCGGCAATAAAATTTAAAACGCGTGTAAAACATAAACCAAACAATGAAATTGGTTATTTCTTCATGTATAATGATCAACTCGATACTCCCTGGCCCCCAAAAGCATTTTTTTTCATAACACTTTAACCAGAGTGACGGGAGAGCGGCATTTCAGAAAACGTGCTTATCTCGGCGAGAAAAAGCGATTTCGGCAATAAAATTTAAAACGCGTGTAAAACATAAACCAAACGATGAAATTGGTTATTTCTTCATGTATAATGATCAACTCGATACTCCCTAGCCCCCAACAGCCTTTTTTTTCATAACACTTTAACCAGAGTGACGGGAGAGCGGAATTTCAGAAAACGTGCTTATCTCGGCGAGAAAAAGAGATTTCGGCAATAAAATTTAAAACGCGTGTAAAACATAAACCAAACGATGAAATTGGTTATTTCTTCATGTATAATGATCAACTCGATACTCCCTAGCCCCCAACAGCCTTTTTTTTCATAACACTTTAACCAGAGTGAGGGGAGAGCGGCATTTCAGAAAACGTGCTTATCTCGGCGAGAAAAAGCGATTTCGGCAATAAAATTTAAAACGCGTGTAAAACATAAACCAAACGATGAAATTGGTTATTTCTTCATGTATAATGATCAACTCGATACTCCCTAGCCCCCAACAGCCTTTTTTTTCACAACACTTTAACCAGAGTGACGGGAGAGCGGCATTTCAGAAAACGTGCTTATCTCGGCGAGAAAAAGCGATTTCGGCAATAAAATTTAAAACGCGTGTAAAACATAAACCAAACGATGAAATTGGTTATTTCTTCATGTATAATGATCAACTCGATACTCCCTAGCCCCCAACAGCCTTTTTTTTCCATAACACTTTAACCAGAGTGACGGGAGAGCGGCATTTCAGAAAACGTGCTTATCTCGGCGAGAAAAAGCGATTTCGGCAATAAAATTTAAAACGCGTGTAAAACATAAACCAAACGATGAAATTGGTTATTTCTTCATGTATAATGATCAACTCGATACTCCCTAGCCCCCAACAGCCTTTTTTTTCATAACAATTTAACCAGAGTGACGGGAGAGCGGCATTTCAGAAAACGTGCTTATCTCGGCGAGAAAAAGCGATTTCGGCAATAAAATTTAAAACGCGTGTAAAACATAAACCAAACGATGAAATTGGTTATTTCTTCATGTATAATGATCAACTCGAGACGAGCTCCAGGGAGAGAGGCTGATTTTTCGCTTTTTGAGGCCGACCGACGAACCGGCGCGGGGCGGACTCAAAAGCCCGCAGAGCCGTAGGCACTTAGAAAAGTTTCGCCTTTGGCTGTGAGCTCCAGGGGGAGAGGCTGGTTTTGCGTTATTTTAGGCCGGCTGGAGAACCGGCGCGGGTCGGACGCACAATCCCCGCAGAGCCGTGGGCACTTAGAAAATTTTTGCCAAGTTGGCTCTGAGCGCCTGGTACCTAATATGGAAGTATAGAGGCCGACTTTCGGGCAAGATCACGCCGCGTTAGGCTTCCAGGACCCCGGCTAAGCAATTTTACCGGGCCGCCCGGTTCTTTTTTTGAACCAGCCCGGTTCTTTTTACACTTCCAGCTGGAGCTCAGCAGCGGCTTTTTGCGCAAGATCACGCCGGGTTAGGCTTCCAGGACCTCGGCTAAGCAATTCTACCGGGCCGCCCGGTTCTTTTTTTGAACCAGCCCGGTTCTTTTTACACTTCCAGCTGGAGCTCACGAGCGGCTTTTTGGACAAGATCACGCCGTGTTAGGCTTCCAGAGCCCCGGCTAAGCAATTTTACCGGCCCGCCCGGTTCTTTTTTTTAACCAGCCCGGTTCTTTTTACACTTCCAGCTGGAGCTCAGCAGCGGGTTTTTGGACAAGATCACGCCGTGTTAGGCTTCCAGAGCCCCGGCTAAGCAATTTTACAGGGTCGCCCGGTTCTTTTTTTTAACCAGCCCGTTTTTTTTTACACTTCCAGCTGGAGCTCAGCAGCGGCTTTTTGCACAGTATCACGCCCGGTTAGGCTTCCAGAGCCCCGGCTAAGCAATTTTACCGGGTCGCCCGGTTCTTTTTTTAACCAGCCCGGTTCTTTTTACACTTCCAGCTGGAGCTCAGCATCGTGTAAAACATAAACCAAAAGATGAAATTGGTTATTTCTTCATGTATAATGATCAACTCGATACTCCCTAGCCCCCAACAGCCTTTTTTTTCATAACACTTTAACCAGAGTGACGGGAGAGCGGCATTTCAGAAAACGTGCTTATCTCGGCGAGAAAAAGCGATTTCGGCAATAAAATTTAAAACGCGTGTAAAACATAAACCAAACGATGAAATTGGTTATTTCTTCATGTATAATGATCAACTCGATACTCCCTAGCCCCCAACAGCCTTTTTTTTCATAACACTTTAACCAGAGTGACGGGAGAGCGGCATTTCAGAAAACGTGCTTATCTCGGCGAGAAAAAGCGATTTCGGCAATCAAATTTAAAACGCGTGTAAAACATAAACCAAACGATGAAATTGGTTATTTCTTCATGTATAATGATCAACTCGATACTCCCTAGCCCCCAACAGCCTTTTTTTTCATAACACTTTAACCAGACGACGGGAGAGCGGCATTTCAGAAAACGTGCTTATCTCGGCGAGAAAAAGCGATTTCGGCAATAAAATTTAAAACGCGTGTAAAACATAAACCAAACGATGAAATTGGTTATTTCTTCATGTATAATGATCAACTCGATACTCCCTAGCCCCCAACAGCCTTTTTTTTCATAACACTTTAACCAGAGTGACGGGAGAGCGGCATTTCAGAAAACGTGCTTATCTCGGCGAGAAAAAGCGATTTCGGCAATAAAATTTAAAACGCGTGTAAAACATAAACCAAACGATGAAATTGGTTATTTCTTCATGTATAATGATCAACTCGAGTCGAGCTCCAGGGAGAGAGGCTGATTTTTCGCTTTTTGAGGCCGACCGACGAACCGGCGCGGGGCGGACTCAAAAGCCCGCAGAGCCGTAGGCACTTAGAAAAGTTTCGCCTTTGGCTGTGAGCTCCAGGGGGAGAGGCTGGTTTTGCGTTATTTTAGGCCGGCTGGAGAACCGGCGCGGGTCGGACGCACAATCCCCGCAGAGCCGTGGGCACTTAGAAAATTTTTGCCAAGTTGGCTCTGAGCGCCTGGTACCTAATATGGAAGTATAGAGGCCGACTTTCGGGCAAGATCACGCCGCGTTAGGCTTCCAGGACCCCGGCTAAGCAATTTTACCGGGCCGCCCGGTTCTTTTTTTGAACCAGCCCGGTTCTTTTTACACTTCCAGCTGGAGCTCAGCAGCGGCTTTTTGCGCAAGATCACGCCGGGTTAGGCTTCCAGGACCTCGGCTAAGAAATTCTACCGGGCCGCCCGGTTCTTTTTTTGAACCAGCCCGGTTCTTTTTACACTTCCAGCTGGAGCTCACGAGCGGCTTTTTGGACAAGATCACGCCGTGTTAGGCTTCCAGAGCCCCGGCTAAGCAATTTTACCGGCCCGCCCGGTTCTTTTTTTTAACCAGCCCGGTTCTTTTTACACTTCCAGCTGGAGCTCAGCAGCGGGTTTTTGGACAAGATCACGCCGTGTTAGGCTTCCAGAGCCCCGGCTAAGCAATTTTACAGGGTCGCCCGGTTCTTTTTTTTAACCAGCCCGTTTTTTTTTACACTTCCAGCTGGAGCTCAGCAGCGGCTTTTTGCACAGTATCACGCCGGGTTAGGCTTCCAGAGCCCCGGCTAAGCAATTTTACCGGGCCGCCCGGTTCTTTTTTTTAACCAGCCCGGTTCTTTTTACACTTCCAGCTGGAGCTCAGCAGCGGCTTTTTGGACAAGATCACGCCGTGTTAGGCTTCCAGAGCCCCGGCTAAGCAATTTTACCGGGTCGCCTGGTTCTTTTTTTTAACCAGCCCGGTTCTTTTTACACTTCCAGCTGGAGCTCAGCAGTGGCTTTTTGGACAAGATCACGCCGTGTTAGGCTTCCAGAGCCCCGGTTAAGCAATTTTACCGGGTCGCCCGGTTCTTTTTTTAACCAGCCCGGTTCTTTTTATACTTCCAGCTGGAGCTCAGCATCGTGTAAAACATAAACCAAACGATGAAATTGGTTATTTCTTCATGTATAATGATCAACTCGATACTCCCTAGCCCCCAACAGCCTTTTTTTTCATAACACTTTAACCAGAGTGACGGGAGAGCGGCATTTCAGAAAACGTGCTTATCTCGGCGAGAAAAAGCGATTTCGGCAATAAAATTTAAAACGCGTGTAAAACATAAACCAAACGATGAAATTGGTTATTTCTTCATGTATAATGATCAACTCGATACTCCCTAGCCCCCAACAGCCTTTTTTTTCATAACACTTTAACCAGAGTGACGGGAGAGCGGCATTTCAGAAAACGTGCTTATCTCGGCGAGAAAAAGCGATTTCGGCAATAAAATTTAAAACGCGTGTAAAACATAAACCAAACGATGAAATTGGTTATTTCTTCATGTATAATGATCAACTCGATACTCCCTAGCCCCCAACAGCCTTTTTTTTCATAACACTTTAACCAGAGTGACGGGAGAGCGGCATTTCAGAAAACGTGCTTATCTCGGCGAGAAAAAGCGATTTCGGCAATAAAATTTAAAACGCGTGTAAAACATAAACCAAACGATGAAATTGGTTATTTCTTCATGTATAATGATCAACTCGATACTCCCTAGCCCCCAACAGCCTTTTTTTTCATAACACTTTAACCAGAGTGACGGGAGAGCGGCATTTCAGAAAACGTGCTTATCTCGGCGAGAAAAAGCGATTTCGGCAATAAAATTTAAAACGCGTGTAAAACATAAACCAAACGATGAAATTGGTTATTTCTTCATGTATAATGATCAACTCGATACTCCCTAGCCCCCAACAGCCTTTTTTTTCATAACACTTTAACCAGAGTGACGGGAGAGCGGCATTTCAGAAAACGTGCTTATCTCGGCGAGAAAAAGCGATTTCGGCAATAAAATTTAAAACGCGTGTAAAACATAAACCAAACGATGAAATTGGTTATTTCTTCATGTATAATGATCAACTCGATACTCCCTAGCCCCCAACAGCCTTTTTTTTCCATAACACTTTAACCAGAGTGACGGGAGAGCGGCATTTCAGAAAACGTGCTTATCTCGGCGAGAAAAAGCGATTTCGGCAATAAAATTTAAAACGCGTGTAAAACATAAACCAAACGATGAAATTGGTTATTTCTTCATGTATAATGATCAACTCGATACTCCCTAGCCCCCAACAGCCTTTTTTTTCATAACACTTTAACCAGAGTGACGGGAGAGCGGCATTTCAGAAAACGTGCTTATCTCGGCGAGAAAAAGCGATTTCGGCAATAAAATTTAAAACGCGTGTAAAACATAAACCAAACGATGAAATTGGTTATTTCTTCATGTATAATGATCAACTCGAGTCGAGCTCCAGGGAGAGAGGCTGATTTTTCGCTTTTTGAGGCCGACCGACGAACCGGCGCGGGGCGGACTCAAAAGCCCGCAGAGCCGTAGGCACTTAGAAAAGTTTCGCCTTTGGCTGTGAGCTCCAGGGGGAGAGGCTGGTTTTGCGTTATTTTAGGCCGGCTGGAGAACCGGCGCGGGTCGGACGCACAATCCCCGCAGAGCCGTGGGCACTTAGAAAATTTTTGCCAAGTTGGCTCTGAGCGCCTGGTACCTAATATGGAAGTATAGAGGCCGACTTTCGGGCAAGATCACGCCGCGTTAGGCTTCCAGGACCCCGGCTAAGCAATTTTACCGGGCCGCCCGGTTCTTTTTTTGAACCAGCCCGGTTCTTTTTACACTTCCAGCTGGAGCTCAGCAGCGGCTTTTTGCGCAAGATCACGCCGGGTTAGGCTTCCAGGACCTCGGCTAAGAAATTCTACCGGGCCGCCCGGTTCTTTTTTTGAACCAGCCCGGTTCTTTTTACACTTCCAGCTGGAGCTCACGAGCGGCTTTTTGGACAAGATCACGCCGTGTTAGGCTTCCAGAGCCCCGGCTAAGCAATTTTACCGGCCCGCCCGGTTCTTTTTTTTAACCAGCCCGGTTCTTTTTACACTTCCAGCTGGAGCTCAGCAGCGGGTTTTTGGACAAGATCACGCCGTGTTAGGCTTCCAGAGCCCCGGCTAAGCAATTTTACAGGGTCGCCCGGTTCTTTTTTTTAACCAGCCCGTTTTTTTTTACACTTCCAGCTGGAGCTCAGCAGCGGCTTTTTGCACAGTATCACGCCGGGTTAGGCTTCCAGAGCCCCGGCTAAGCAATTTTACCGGGCCGCCCGGTTCTTTTTTTTAACCAGCCCGGTTCTTTTTACACTTCCAGCTGGAGCTCAGCAGCGGCTTTTTGGACAAGATCACGCCGTGTTAGGCTTCCAGAGCCCCGGCTAAGCAATTTTACCGGGTCGCCCGGTTCTTTTTTTTAACCAGCCCGGTTTTTTTTACACTTCCAGCTGGAGCTCAGCAGCGGCTTTTTGGACAAGATCACGCCGTGTTAGGCTTCCAGAGCCCCGGCTAAGCAATTTTACCGGGTCGCCCGGTTCTTTTTTTAACCAGCCCGGTTCTTTTTACACTTCCAGCTGGAGCTCAGCATCGTGTAAAACATAAACCAAACGATGAAATTGGTTATTTCTTCATGTATAATGATCAACTCGATACTCCCTAGCCCCCAACAGCCTTTTTTTTCATAACACTTTAACCAGAGTGACGGGAGAGCGGCATTTCAGAAAACGTGCTTATCTCGGCGAGAAAAGGCGATTTCGGCAATAAAATTTAAAACGCGTGTAAAACATAAACCAAACGATGAAATTGGTTATTTCTTCATGTATAATGATCAACTCGATACTCCCTAGCCCCCAACAGCCTTTTTTTTCATAACACTTTAACCAGAGTGACGGGAGAGCGGCATTTCAGAAAACGTGCTTATCTCGGCGAGAAAAAGCGATTTCGGCAATAAAATTTAAAACGCGTGTAAAACATAAACCAAACGATGAAATTGGTTATTTCTTCATGTATAATGATCAACTCGATACTCCCTTGCCCCCAACAGCCTTTTTTTTCATAACACTTTAACCAGAGTGACGGGAGAGCGGCATTTCAGAAAACGTGCTTATCTCGGCGAGAAAAAGCGATTTCGGCAATAAAATTTAAAACGCGTGTAAAACATAAACCAAACGATGAAATTGGTTATTTCTTCATGTATAATGATCAACTCGATACTCCCTAGCCCCCAACAGCCTTTTTTTTCATAACACTTTAACCAGAGTGATGGGAGAGCGGCATTTCAGAAAACGTGCTTATCTCGGCGAGAAAAAGCGATTTCGGCAATAAAATTTAAAACGCGTGTAAAACATAAACCAAACGATGAAATTGGTTATTTCTTCATGTATAATGATCAACTCGATACTCCCTAGCCCCCAACAGCCTTTTTTTTCATAACACTTTAACCAGAGTGACGGGAGAGCGGCATTTCAGAAAACGTGCTTATCTCGGCGAGAAAAAGCGATTTCGGCAATAAAATTTAAAACGCGTGTAAAACATAAACCAAACGATGAAATTGGTTATTTCTTCATGTTTAATGATCAACTCGAGTCGAGCTCCAGGGAGAGAGGCTGATTTTTCGCTTTTTGAGGCCGACCGACGAACCGGCGCGGGGCGGACTCAAAAGCCCGCAGAGCCGTAGGCACTTAGAAAAGTTTCGCCTTTGGCTGTGAGCTCCAGGGGGAGAGGCTGGTTTTGCGTTATTTTAGGCCGGCTGGAGAACCGGCGCGGGTCGGACGCACAATCCCCGCAGAGCCGTGGGCACTTAGAAAATTTTTGCCAAGTTGGCTCTGAGCGCCTGGTACCTAATATGGAAGTATAGAGGCCGACTTTCGGGCAAGATCACGCCGCGTTAGGCTTCCAGGACCCCGGCTAAGCAATTTTACCGGGCCGCCCGGTTCTTTTTTTGAACCAGCCCGGTTCTTTTTACACTTCCAGCTGGAGCTCAGCAGCGGCTTTTTGCGCAAGATCACGCCGGGTTAGGCTTCCAGGACCTCGGCTAAGAAATTCTACCGGGCCGCCCGGTTCTTTTTTTGAACCAGCCCGGTTCTTTTTACACTTCCAGCTGGAGCTCACGAGCGGCTTTTTGGACAAGATCACGCCGTGTTAGGCTTCCAGAGCCCCGGCTAAGCAATTTTACCGGCCCGCCCGGTTCTTTTTTTTAACCAGCCCGGTTCTTTTTACACTTCCAGCTGGAGCTCAGCAGCGGGTTTTTGGACAAGATCACGCCGTGTTAGGCTTCCAGAGCCCCGGCTAAGCAATTTTACAGGGTCGCCCGGTTCTTTTTTTTAACCAGCCCGTTTTTTTTTACACTTCCAGCTGGAGCTCAGCAGCGGCTTTTTGCACAGTATCACGCCGGGTTAGGCTTCCAGAGCCCCGGCTAAGCAATTTTACCGGGCCGCCCGGTTCTTTTTTTTAACCAGCCCGGTTCTTTTTACACTTCCAGCTGGAGCTCAGCAGCGGCTTTTTGGACAAGATCACGCCGTGTTAGGCTTCCAGAGCCCCGGCTAAGCAATTTTACCGGGTCGCCCGGTTCTTTTTTTTAACCAGCCCGGTTCTTTTTACACTTCCAGCTGGAGCTCAGCAGTGGCTTTTTGGACAAGATCACGCCGTGTTAGGCTTCCAGAGCCCCGGTTAAGCAATTTTACCGGGTCGCCCGGTTCTTTTTTTAACCAGCCCGGTTCTTTTTATACTTCCAGCTGGAGCTCAGCATCGTGTAAAACATAAACCAAACGATGAAATTGGTTATTTCTTCATGTATAATGATCAACTCGATACTCCCTAGCCCCCAACAGCCTTTTTTTTCATAACACTTTAACCAGAGTGACGGGAGAGCGGCATTTCAGAAAACGTGCTTATCTCGGCGAGAAAAAGCGATTTCGGCAATAAAATTTAAAACGCGTGTAAAACATAAACCAAACGATGAAATTGGTTATTTCTTCATGTATAATGATCAACTCGATACTCCCTAGCCCCCAACAGCCTTTTTTTTCATAACACTTTAACCAGAGTGACGGGAGAGCGGCATTTCTGAAAACGTGCTTATCTCGGCGAGAAAAAGCGATTTCGGCAATAAAATTTAAAACGCGTGTAAAACATAAACCAAACGATGAAATTGGTTATTTCTTCATGTATAATGATCAACTCGATACTCCCTAGCCCCCAACAGCCTTTTTTTTCATAACACTTTAACCAGAGTGACGGGAGAGCGGCATTTCAGAAAACGTGCTTATCTCGGCGAGAAAAAGCGATTTCGGCAATAAAATTTAAAACGCGTGTAAAACATAAACCAAACGATGAAATTGGTTATTTCTTCATGTATAATGATCAACTCGATACTCCCTAGCCCCCAACAGCCTTTTTTTTCATAACACTTTAACCAGAGTGACGGGAGAGCGGCATTTCAGAAAACGTGCTTATCTCGGCGAGAAAAAGCGATTTCGGCAATAAAATTTAAAACGCGTGTAAAACATAAACCAAACGATGAAATTGGTTATTTCTTCATGTATAATGATCAACTCGATACTCCCTAGCCCCCAACAGCCTTTTTTTTCATAACACTTTAACCAGAGTGACGGGAGAGCGGCATTTCTGAAAACGTGCTTATCTCGGCGAGAAAAAGCGATTTCGGCAATAAAATTTAAAACGCGTGTAAAACATAAACCAAACGATGAAATTGGTTATTTCTTCATGTATAATGATCAACTCGATACTCCCTAGCCCCCAACAGCCTTTTTTTTCATAACACTTTAACCAGAGTGACGGGAGAGCGGCATTTCAGAAAACGTGCTTATCTCGGCGAGAAAAAGCGATTTCGGCAATAAAATTTAAAACGCGTGTAAAACATAAACCAAACGATGAAATTGGTTATTTCTTCATGTATAATGATCAACTCGATACTCCCTAGCCCCCAACAGCCTTTTTTTTCATAACACTTTAACCAGAGTGACGGGAGAGCGGCATTTCAGAAAACGTGCTTATCTCGGCGAGAAAAGGCGATTTCGGCAATAAAATTTAAAACGCGTGTAAAACATAAACCAAACGATGAAATTGGTTATTTCTTCATGTATAATGATCAACTCGATACTCCCTAGCCCCAACAGCCTTTTTTTTCATAACACTTTAACCAGAGTGACGGGAGAGCGGCATTTCAGAAAACGTGCTTATCTCGGCGAGAAAAAGCGATTTCGGCAATAAAATTTAAAACGCGTGTAAAACATAAACCAAACGATGAAATTGGTTATTTCTTCATGTATAATGATCAACTCGATACTCCCTTGCCCCCAACAGCCTTTTTTTTCATAACACTTTAACCAGAGTGACGGGAGAGCGGCATTTCAGAAAACGTGCTTATCTCGGCGAGAAAAAGCGATTTCGGCAATAAAATTTAAAACGCGTGTAAAACATAAACCAAACGATGAAATTGGTTATTTCTTCATGTATAATGATCAACTCGATACTCCCTAGCCCCCAACAGCCTTTTTTTTCATAACACTTTAACCAGAGTGATGGGAGAGCGGCATTTCAGAAAACGTGCTTATCTCGGCGAGAAAAAGCGATTTCGGCAATAAAATTTAAAACGCGTGTAAAACATAAACCAAACGATGAAATTGGTTATTTCTTCATGTATAATGATCAACTCGATACTCCCTAGCCCCCAACAGCCTTTTTTTTCATAACACTTTAACCAGAGTGACGGGAGAGCGGCATTTCAGAAAACGTGCTTATCTCGGCGAGAAAAAGCGATTTCGGCAATAAAATTTAAAACGCGTGTAAAACATAAACCAAACGATGAAATTGGTTATTTCTTCATGTATAATGATCAACTCGAGTCGAGCTCCAGGGAGAGAGGCTGATTTTTCGCTTTTTGAGGCCGACCGACGAACCGGCGCGGGGCGGACTCAAAAGCCCGCAGAGCCGTAGGCACTTAGAAAAGTTTCGCCTTTGGCTGTGAGCTCCAGGGGGAGAGGCTGGTTTTGCGTTATTTTAGGCCGGCTGGAGAACCGGCGCGGGTCGGACGCACAATCCCCGCAGAGCCGTGGGCACTTAGAAAATTTTTGCCAAGTTGGCTCTGAGCGCCTGGTACCTAATATGGAAGTATAGAGGCCGACTTTCGGGCAAGATCACGCCGCGTTAGGCTTCCAGGACCCCGGCTAAGCAATTTTACCGGGCCGCCCGGTTCTTTTTTTGAACCAGCCCGGTTTTTTTTACACTTCCAGCTGGAGCTCAGCAGCGGCTTTTTGCGCAAGATCACGCCGGGTTAGGCTTCCAGGACCTCGGCTAAGAAATTCTACCGGGCCGCCCGGTTCTTTTTTTGAACCAGCCCGGTTCTTTTTACACTTCCAGCTGGAGCTCACGAGCGGCTTTTTGGACAAGATCACGCCGTGTTAGGCTTCCAGAGCCCCGGCTAAGCAATTTTACCGGCCCGCCCGGTTCTTTTTTTTAACCAGCCCGGTTCTTTTTACACTTCCAGCTGGAGCTCAGCAGCGGGTTTTTGGACAAGATCACGCCGTGTTAGGCTTCCAGAGCCCCGGCTAAGCAATTTTACAGGGTCGCCCGGTTCTTTTTTTTAACCAGCCCGTTTTTTTTTACACTTCCAGCTGGAGCTCAGCAGCGGCTTTTTGCACAGTATCACGCCGGGTTAGGCTTCCAGAGCCCCGGCTAAGCAATTTTACCGGGCCGCCCGGTTCTTTTTTTTAACCAGCCCGGTTCTTTTTACACTTCCAGCTGGAGCTCAGCAGCGGCTTTTTGGACAAGATCACGCCGTGTTAGGCTTCCAGAGCCCCGGCTAAGCAATTTTACCGGGTCGCCCGGTTCTTTTTTTTAAACCAGCCCGGTTCTTTTTACACTTCCAGCTGGAGCTCAGCAGCGGCTTTTTGGACAAGATCACGCCGTGTTAGGCTTCCAGAGCCCCGGCTAAGCAATTTTACCGGGTCGCCCGGTTCTTTTTTTAACCAGCCCGGTTCTTTTTACACTTCCAGCTGGAGCTCAGCATCGTGTAAAACATAAACCAAACGATGAAATTGGTTATTTCTTCATGTATAATGATCAACTCGATACTCCCTAGCCCCCAACAGCCTTTTTTTTCCATAACACTTTAACCAGAGTGACGGGAGAGCGGCATTTCAGAAAACGTGCTTATCTCGGCGAGAAAAAGCGATTTCGGCAATAAAATTTAAAACGCGTGTAAAACATAAACCAAACGATGAAATTGGTTATTTCTTCATGTATAATGATCAACTCGATACTCCCTAGCCCCCAACAGCCTTTTTTTTCATAACACTTTAACCAGAGTGACGGGAGAGCGGCATTTCAGAAAACGTGCTTATCTCGGCGAGAAAAAGCGATTTCGGCAATAAAATTTAAAACGCGTGTAAAACATAAACCAAACGATGAAATTGGTTATTTCTTCATGTATAATGATCAACTCGATACTCCCTAGCCCCCAATAGCCTTTTTTTTCATAACACTTTAACCAGAGTGACGGGAGAGCGGCATTTCAGAAAACGTGCTTATCTCGGCGAGAAAAAGCGATTTCGGCAATAAAATTTAAAACGCGTGTAAAACATAAACCAAACAATGAAATTGGTTATTTCTTCATGTATAATGATCAACTCGATACTCCCTAGCCCCCAACAGCCTTTTTTTTCATAACACTTTAACCAGAGTGACGGGAGAGCGGCATTTCAGAAAACGTGCTTATCTCGGCGAGAAAAAGCGATTTCGGCAATAAAATTTAAAACGCGTGTAAAACATAAACCAAACGATGAAATTGGTTATTTCTTCATTTATAATGATCAACTCGATACTCCCTAGCCCCCAACAGCCTTTTTTTTCATAACACTTTAACCAGAGTGACGGGAGAGCGGCATTTCAGAAAACGTGCTTATCTCGGCGAGAAAAAGCGATTTCGGCAATAAAATTTAAAACGCGTGTAAAACATAAACCAAACGATGAAATTGGTTATTTCTTCATGTATAATGATCAACTCGATACTCCCTAGCCCCCAACAGCCTTTTTTTTCATAACACTTTAACCAGAGTGACGGGAGAGCGGCATTTCAGAAAACGTGCTTATCTCGGCGAGAAAAAGCGATTTCGGCAATAAAATTTAAAACGCGTGTAAAACATAAACCAAACGATGAAATTGGTTATTTCTTCATGTATAATGATCAACTCAATACTCCCTAGCCCCCAACAGCCTTTTTTTTCATAACACTTTAACCAGAGTGACGGGAGAGCGGCATTTCAGAAAACGTGCTTATCTCGGCGAGAAAAAGCGATTTCGGCAATAAAATTTAAAACGCGTGTAAAACATAAACCAAACGATGAAATTGGTTATTTCTTCATGTATAATGATCAACTCGATACTCCCTAGCCCCCAACAGCCTTTTTTTTCATAACACTTTAACCAGAGTGACGGGAGAGCGGCATTTCAGAAAACGTGCTTATCTCGGCGAGAAAAAGCGATTTCGGCAATAAAATTTAAAACGCGTGTAAAACATAAACCAAACGATGAAATTGGTTATTTCTTCATGTATAATGATCAACTCGATACTCCCTAGCCCCCAACAGCCTTTTTTTTCATAACACTTTAACCAGAGTGACGGGAGAGCGGCATTTCAGAAAACGTGCTTATCTCGGCGAGAAAAAGCGATTTCGGCAATAAAATTTAAAACGCGTGTAAAACATAAACCAAACGATGAAATTGGTTATTTCTTCATGTATAATGATCAACTCGAGTCGAGCTCCAGGGAGAGAGGCTGATTTTTCGCTTTTTGAGGACGACCGACGAACCGGCGCGGGGCGGACTCAAAAGCCCGCAGAGCCGTAGGCACTTAGAAAAGTTTCGCCTTTGGCTGTGAGCTCCAGGGGGAGAGGCTGGTTTTGCGTTATTTTAGGCCGGCTGGAGAACCGGCGCGGGTCGGACGCACAATCCCCGCAGAGCCGTGGGCACTTAGAAAATTTTTGCCAAGTTGGCTCTGAGCGCCTGGTACCTAATATGGAAGTATAGAGGCCGACTTTCGGGCAAGATCACGCCGCATTAGGCTTCCAGGACCCCGGCTAAGCAATTTTACCGGGCCGCCCGGTTCTTTTTTTGAACCAGCCCGGTTCTTTTTACACTTCCAGCTGGAGCTCAGCAGCGGCTTTTTGCGCAAGATCACGCCGGGTTAGGCTTCCAGGACCTCGGCTAAGAAATTCTACCGGGCCACACGGTTCTTTTTTTGAACCAGCCCGGTTCTTTTTACACTTCCAGCTGGAGCTCACAAGCGGCTTTTTGGACAAGATCACGCCGTGTTAGGCTTCCAGAGCCCCGGCTAAGCAATTTTACCGGCCCGCCCGGTTCTTTTTTTTAACCAGCCCGGTTCTTTTTACACTTCCAGCTGGAGCTCAGCAGCGGGTTTTTGGACAAGATCACGCCGTGTTAGGCTTCCAGAGCCCCGGCTAAGCAATTTTACAGGGTCGCCCGGTTCTTTTTTTTAACCAGCCCGTTTTTTTTTACACTTCCAGCTGGAGCTCAGCAGCGGCTTTTTGCACAGTATCACGCCCGGTTAGGCTTCCAGAGCCCCGGCTAAGCAATTTTACCGGGTCGCCCGGTTCTTTTTTTTAACCAGCCCGGTTCTTTTTACACTTCCAGCTGGAGCTCAGCAGCGGCTTTTTGGACAAGATCACGCCGTGTTAGGCTTCCAGAGCCCCGGCTAAGCAATTTTACCGGGTCGCCCGGTTCTTTTTTTTAACCAGCCCGGTTCTTTTTACACTTCCAGCTGGAGCTCAGCAGCGGCTTTTTGGACAAGATCACGCCGTGTTAGGCTTCCAGAGCCCCGGCTAAGCAATTTTACCGGGTCGCCCGGTTCTTTTTTTAACCAGCCCGGTTCTTTTTACACTTCCAGCTGGAGCTCAGCATCGTGTAAAACATAAACCAAAAGATGAAATTGGTTATTTCTTCATGTATAATGATCAACTCGATACTCCCTAGCCCCCAACAGCCTTTTTTTTCATAACACTTTAACCAGAGTGACGGGAGAGCGGCATTTCAGAAAACGTGCTTATCTCGGCGAGAAAAAGCGATTTCGGCAATAAAATTTAAAACGCGTGTAAAACATAAACCAAACGATGAAATTGGTTATTTCTTCATGTATAATGATCAACTCGATACTCCCTAGCCCCCAACAGCCTTTTTTTTCATAACACTTTAACCAGAGTGACGGGAGAGCGGCATTTCAGAAAACGTGCTTATCTCGGCGAGAAAAAGCGATTTCGGCAATCAAATTTAAAACGCGTGTAAAACATAAACCAAACGATGAAATTGGTTATTTCTTCATGTATAATGATCAACTCGATACTCCCTAGCCCCCAACAGCCTTTTTTTTCATAACACTTTAACCAGACGACGGGAGAGCGGCATTTCAGAAAACGTGCTTATCTCGGCGAGAAAAAGCGATTTCGGCAATAAAATTTAAAACGCGTGTAAAACATAAACCAAACGATGAAATTGGTTATTTCTTCATGTATAATGATCAACTCGATACTCCCTAGCCCCCAACAGCCTTTTTTTTCATAACACTTTAACCAGAGTGACGGGAGAGCGGCATTTCAGAAAACGTGCTTATCTCGGCGAGAAAAAGCGATTTCGGCAATAAAATTTAAAACGCGTGTAAAACATAAACCAAACAATGAAATTGGTTATTTCTTCATGTATAATGATCAACTCGATACTCCCTAGCCCCCAACAGCCTTTTTTTTCATAACACTTTAACCAGAGTGACGGGAGAGCGGCATTTCAGAAAACGTGCTTATCTCGGCGAGAAAAAGCGATTTCGGCAATAAAATTTAAAACGCGTGTAAAACATAAACCAAACGATGAAATTGGTTATTTCTTCATTTATAATGATCAACTCGATACTCCCTAGCCCCCAACAGCCTTTTTTTTCATAACACTTTAACCAGAGTGACGGGAGAGCGGCATTTCAGAAAACGTGCTTATCTCGGCGAGAAAAAGCGATTTCGGCAATAAAATTTAAAACGCGTGTAAAACATAAACCAAACGATGAAATTGGTTATTTCTTCATGTATAATGATCAACTCGATACTCCCTAGCCCCCAACAGCCTTTTTTTTCATAACACTTTAACCAGAGTGACGGGAGAGCGGCATTTCAGAAAACGTGCTTATCTCGGCGAGAAAAAGCGATTTCGGCAATAAAATTTAAAACGCGTGTAAAACATAAACCAAACGATGAAATTGGTTATTTCTTCATGTATAATGATCAACTCGATACTCCCTAGCCCCCAACAGCCTTTTTTTTCATAACACTTTAACCAGAGTGACGGGAGAGCGGCATTTCAGAAAACGTGCTTATCTCGGCGAGAAAAAGCGATTTCGGCAATCAAATTTAAAACGCGTGTAAAACATAAACCAAACGATGAAATTGGTTATTTCTTCATGTATAATGATCAACTCGATACTCCCTAGCCCCCAACAGCCTTTTTTTTCATAACACTTTAACCAGACGACGGGAGAGCGGCATTTCAGAAAACGTGCTTATCTCGGCGAGAAAAAGCGATTTCGGCAATAAAATTTAAAACGCGTGTAAAACATAAACCAAACGATGAAATTGGTTATTTCTTCATGTATAATGATCAACTCGATACTCCCTAGCCCCCAACAGCCTTTTTTTTCATAACACTTTAACCAGAGTGACGGGAGAGCGGCATTTCAGAAAACGTGCTTATCTCGGCGAGAAAAAGCGATTTCGGCAATAAAATTTAAAACGCGTGTAAAACATAAACCAAACAATGAAATTGGTTATTTCTTCATGTATAATGATCAACTCGATACTCCCTAGCCCCCAACAGCCTTTTTTTTCATAACACTTTAACCAGAGTGACGGGAGAGCGGCATTTCAGAAAACGTGCTTATCTCGGCGAGAAAAAGCGATTTCGGCAATAAAATTTAAAACGCGTGTAAAACATAAACCAAACGATGAAATTGGTTATTTCTTCATTTATAATGATCAACTCGATACTCCCTAGCCCCCAACAGCCTTTTTTTTCATAACACTTTAACCAGAGTGACGGGAGAGCGGCATTTCAGAAAACGTGCTTATCTCGGCGAGAAAAAGCGATTTCGGCAATAAAATTTAAAACGCGTGTAAAACATAAACCAAACGATGAAATTGGTTATTTCTTCATGTATAATGATCAACTCGATACTCCCTAGCCCCCAACAGCCTTTTTTTTTCATAACACTTTAACCAGAGTGACGGGAGAGCGGCATTTCAGAAAACGTGCTTATCTCGGCGAGAAAAAGCGATTTCGGCAATAAAATTTAAAACGCGTGTAAAACATAAACCAAACGATGAAATTGGTTATTTCTTCATGTATAATGATCAACTCGATACTCCCTAGCCCCCAACAGCCTTTTTTTTTTCATAACACTTTAACCAGAGTGACGGGAGAGCGGCATTTCAGAAAACGTGCTTATCTCGGCGAGAAAAAGCGATTTCGGCAATAAAATTTAAAACGCGTGTAAAACATAAACCAAACGATGAAATTGGTTATTTCTTCATGTATAATGATCAACTCGATACTCCCTAGCCCCCAACAGCCTTTTTTTTCCATAACACTTTAACCAGAGTGACGGGAGAGCGGCATTTCAGAAAACGTGCTTATCTCGGCGAGAAAAAGCGATTTCGGCAATAAAATTTAAAACGCGTGTAAAACATAAACCAAACGATGAAATTGGTTATTTCTTCATGTATAATGATCAACTCGATACTCCCTAGCCCCCAACAGCCTTTTTTTTCATAACACTTTAACCAGAGTGACGGGAGAGCGGCATTTCAGAAAACGTGCTTATCTCGGCGAGAAAAAGCGATTTCGGCAATAAAATTTAAAACGCGTGTAAAACATAAACCAAACGATGAAATTGGTTATTTCTTCATGTATAATGATCAACTCGAGTCGAGCTCCAGGGAGAGAGGCTGATTTTTCGCTTTTTGAGGCCGACCGACGAACCGGCGCGGGGCGGACTCAAAAGCCCGCAGAGCCGTAGGCACTTAGAAAAGTTTCGCCTTTGGCTGTGAGCTCCAGGGGGAGAGGCTGGTTTTGCGTTATTTTAGGCCGGCTGGAGAACCGGCGCGGGTCGGACGCACAATCCCCGCAGAGCCGTGGGCACTTAGAAAATTTTTGCCAAGTTGGCTCTGAGCGCCTGGTACCTAATATGGAAGTATAGAGGCCGACTTTCGGGCAAGATCACGCCGCGTTAGGCTTCCAGGACCCCGGCTAAGCAATTTTACCGGGCCGCCCGGTTCTTTTTTTGAACCAGCCCGGTTCTTTTTACACTTCCAGCTGGAGCTCAGCAGCGGCTTTTTGCGCAAGATCACGCCGGGTTAGGCTTCCAGGACCTCGGCTAAGCAATTCTACCGGGCCGCCCGGTTCTTTTTTTGAACCAGCCCGGTTCTTTTTACACTTCCAGCTGGAGCTCACGAGCGGCTTTTTGGACAAGATCACGCCGTGTTAGGCTTCCAGAGCCCCGGCTAAGCAATTTTACCGGCCCGCCCGGTTCTTTTTTTTAACCAGCCCGGTTCTTTTTACACTTCCAGCTGGAGCTCAGCAGCGGGTTTTTGGACAAGATCACGCCGTGTTAGGCTTCCAGAGCCCCGGCTAAGCAATTTTACCGGGTCGCCCGGTTCTTTTTTTGAACCAGCCCGGTTCTTTTTACACTTCCAGCTGGAGCTCAGCAGCGGCTTTTTGCGCAAGATCACGCCGGGTTAGGCTTCCAGGACCTCGGCTAAGAAATTCTACCGGGCCGCCCGGTTCTTTTTTTGAACCAGCCCGGTTCTTTTTACACTTCCAGCTGGAGCTCACGAGCGGCTTTTTGGACAAGATCACGCCGTGTTAGGCTTCCAGAGCCCCGGCTAAGCAATTTTACCGGCCCGCCCGGTTCTTTTTTTTAACCAGCCCGGTTCTTTTTACACTTCCAGCTGGAGCTCAGCAGCGGGTTTTTTGACAAGATCACGCCGTGTTAGGCTTCCAGAGCCCCGGCTAAGCAATTTTACAGGGTCGCCCGGTTCTTTTTTTTAACCAGCCCGGTTTTTTTTACACTTCCAGCTGGAGCTCAGCAGCGGCTTTTTGCACAGTATCACGCCGGGTTAGGCTTCCAGAGCCCCGGCTAAGCAATTTTACCGGGCCGCCCGGTTCTTTTTTTTAACCAGCCCGGTTCTTTTTACACTTCCAGCTGGAGCTCAGCAGCGGCTTTTTGGACAAGATCACGCCGTGTTAGGCTTCCAGAGCCCCGGCTAAGCAATTTTACCGGGTCGCCCGGTTCTTTTTTTTAACCAGCCCGGTTCTTTTTACACTTCCAGCTGGAGCTCAGCAGCGGGTTTTTGGACAAGATCACGCCGTGTTAGGCTTCCAGAGCCCCGGCTAAGCAATTTTACAGGGTCGCCCGGTTCTTTTTTTTAACCAGCCCGTTTTTTTTTACACTTCCAGCTGGAGCTCAGCAGCGGCTTTTTGCACAGTATCACGCCCGGTTAGGCTTCCAGAGCCCCAGCTAAGCAATTTTACCGGCCCGCCCGGTTCTTTTTTTTAACCAGCCCGGTTCTTTTTACACTTCCAGCTGGAGCTCAGCAGCGGCTTTTTGGACAAGATCACGCCGTGTTAGGCTTCCAGAGCCCCGGCTAAGCAATTTTACCGGGTCGCCCGGTTCTTTTTTTTAACCAGCCCGGTTCTTTTTACACTTCCAGCTGGAGCTCAGCAGCGGCTTTTTGGACAAGATCACGCCGTGTTAGGCTTCCAGAGCCCCGGCTAAGCAATTTTACCGGGTCGCCCGGTTCTTTTTTTAACCAGCCCGGTTCTTTTTACACTTCCAGCTGGAGCTCAGCATCGTGTAAAACATAAACCAAAAGATGAAATTGGTTATTTCTTCATGTATAATGATCAACTCGATACTCCCTAGCCCCCAACAGCCTTTTTTTTCATAACACTTTAACCAGAGTGACGGGAGAGCGGCATTTCAGAAAACGTGCTTATCTCGGCGAGAAAAAGCGATTTCGGCAATAAAATTTAAAACGCGTGTAAAACATAAACCAAACGATGAAATTGGTTATTTCTTCATGTATAATGATCAACTCGATACTCCCTAGCCCCCAACAGCCTTTTTTTTCATAACACTTTAACCAGAGTGACGGGAGAGCGGCATTTCAGAAAACGTGCTTATCTCGGCGAGAAAAAGCGATTTCGGCAATCAAATTTAAAACGCGTGTAAAACATAAACCAAACGATGAAATTGGTTATTTCTTCATGTATAATGATCAACTCGATACTCCCTAGCCCCCAACAGCCTTTTTTTTCATAACACTTTAACCAGACGACGGGAGAGCGGCATTTCAGAAAACGTGCTTATCTCGGCGAGAAAAAGCGATTTCGGCAATAAAATTTAAAACGCGTGTAAAACATAAACCAAACGATGAAATTGGTTATTTCTTCATGTATAATGATCAACTCGATACTCCCTAGCCCCCAACAGCCTTTTTTTTCATAACACTTTAACCAGAGTGACGGGAGAGCGGCATTTCAGAAAACGTGCTTATCTCGGCGAGAAAAAGCGATTTCGGCAATAAAATTTAAAACGCGTGTAAAACATAAACCAAACAATGAAATTGGTTATTTCTTCATGTATAATGATCAACTCGATACTCCCTAGCCCCCAACAGCCTTTTTTTTCATAACACTTTAACCAGAGTGACGGGAGAGCGGCATTTCAGAAAACGTGCTTATCTCGGCGAGAAAAAGCGATTTCGGCAATAAAATTTAAAACGCGTGTAAAACATAAACCAAACGATGAAATTGGTTATTTCTTCATTTATAATGATCAACTCGATACTCCCTAGCCCCCAACAGCCTTTTTTTTCATAACACTTTAACCAGAGTGACGGGAGAGCGGCATTTCAGAAAACGTGCTTATCTCAGCGAGAAAAAGCGATTTCGGCAATAAAATTTAAAACGCGTGTAAAACATAAACCAAACGATGAAATTGGTTATTTCTTCATGTATAATGATCAACTCGATACTCCCTAGCCCCCAACAGCCTTTTTTTTTCATAACACTTTAACCAGAGTGACGGGAGAGCGGCATTTCAGAAAACGTGCTTATCTCGGCGAGAAAAAGCGATTTCGGCAATAAAATTTAAAACGCGTGTAAAACATAAACCAAACGATGAAATTGGTTATTTCTTCATGTATAATGATCAACTCGATACTCCCTAGCCCCCAACAGCCTTTTTTTTTCATAACACTTTAACCAGAGTGACGGGAGAGCGGCATTTCAGAAAACGTGCTTATCTCGGCGAGAAAAAGCGATTTCGGCAATAAAATTTAAAACGCGTGTAAAACATAAACCAAACGATGAAATTGGTTATTTCTTCATGTATAATGATCAACTCGATACTCCCTAGCCCCCAACAGCCTTTTTTTTCCATAACACTTTAACCAGAGTGACGGGAGAGCGGCATTTCAGAAAACGTGCTTATCTCGGCGAGAAAAAGCGATTTCGGCAATAAAATTTAAAACGCGTGTAAAACATAAACCAAACGATGAAATTGGTTATTTCTTCATGTATAATGATCAACTCGATACTCCCTAGCCCCCAACAGCCTTTTTTTTCATAACACTTTAACCAGAGTGACGGGAGAGCGGCATTTCAGAAAACGTGCTTATCTCGGCGAGAAAAAGCGATTTCGGCAATAAAATTTAAAACGCGTGTAAAACATAAACCAAACGATGAAATTGGTTATTTCTTCATGTATAATGATCAACTCGAGTCGAGCTCCAGGGAGAGAGGCTGATTTTTCGCTTTTTGAGGCCGACCGACGAACCGGCGCGGGGCGGACTCAAAAGCCCGCAGAGCCGTAGGCACTTAGAAAAGTTTCGCCTTTGGCTGTGAGCTCCAGGGGGAGAGGCTGGTTTTGCGTTATTTTAGGCCGGCTGGAGAACCGGCGCGGGTCGGACGCACAATCCCCGCAGAGCCGTGGGCACTTAGAAAATTTTTGCCAAGTTGGCTCTGAGCGCCTGGTACCTAATATGGAAGTATAGAGGCCGACTTTCGGGCAAGATCACGCCGCGTTAGGCTTCCAGGACCCCGGCTAAGCAATTTTACCGGGCCGCCCGGTTCTTTTTTTGAACCAGCCCGGTTTTTTTTACACTTCCAGCTGGAGCTCAGCAGCGGCTTTTTGCACAGTATCACGCCGGGTTAGGCTTCCAGAGCCCCGGCTAAGCAATTTTACCGGGCCGCCCGGTTCTTTTTTTGAACCAGCCCGGTTCTTTTTACACTTGCAGCTGGAGCTCAGCAGCGGCTTTTTGGACAAGATCACGCCGTGTTAGGCTTCCAGAGCCCCGGCTAAGCAATTTTACCGGCCCGCCCGGTTCTTTTTTTTTAACCAGCCCGGTTCTTTTTACACTTCCAGCTGGAGCTCAGCAGCGGGTTTTTGGACAAGATCACGCCGTGTTAGGCTTCCAGAGCCCCGGCTAAGCAATTTTACAGGGTCGCCCGGTTCTTTTTTTTAACCAGCCCGTTTTTTTTTTACACTTCCAGCTGGAGCTCAGCAGCGGCTTTTTGCACAGTATCACGCCCGGTTAGGCTTCCAGAGCCCCGGCTAAGCAATTTTACCGGCCCGCCCGGTTCTTTTTTTTAACCAGCCCGGTTCTTTTTACACTTCCAGCTGGAGCTCAGCAGCGGCTTTTTGGACAAGATCACGCCGTGTTAGGCTTCCAGAGCCCCGGCTAAGCAATTTTACCGGGTCGCCCGGTTCTTTTTTTTAACCAGCCCGGTTCTTTTTACACTTCCAGCTGGAGCTCAGCAGCGGCTTTTTGGACAAGATCACGCCGTGTTAGGCTTCCAGAGCCCCGGCTAAGCAATTTTACCGGGTCGCCCGGTTCTTTTTTTAACCAGCCCGGTTCTTTTTACACTTCCAGCTGGAGCTCAGCATCGTGTAAAATATAAACCAAACGATGAAATTGGTTATTTCTTCATGTATAATGATCAACTCGATACTCCCTAGCCCCCAACAGCCTTTTTTTTCATAACACTTTAACCAGAGTGACGGGAGAGCGGCATTTCAGAAAACGTGCTTATCTCGGCGAGAAAAAGCGATTTCGGCAATAAAATTTAAAACGCGTGTAAAACATAAACCAAACGATGAAATTGGTTATTTCTTCATGTATAATGATCAATTCGATACTCCCTAGCCCCCAACAGCCTTTTTTTTCATAACACTTTAACCAGAGTGACGGGAGAGCGGCATTTCAGAAAACGTGCTTATCTCGGCGAGAAAAAGCGATTTCGGCAATAAAATTTAAAACGCGTGTAAAACATAAACCAAACGATGAAATTGGTTATTTCTTCATGTATAATGATCAACTCGATACTCCCTAGCCCCCAACAGCCTTTTTTTTCATAACACTTTAACCAGAGTGACGGGAGAGCGGCATTTCAGAAAACGTGCTTATCTCGGCGAGAAAAAGCGATTTCGGCAATAAAATTTAAAACGCGTGTAAAACATAAACCAAACGATGAAATTGGTTATTTCTTCATGTATAATGATCAACTCGATACTCCCTAGCCCCCAACAGCCTTTTTTTTCATAACACTTTAACCAGAGTGACGGGAGAGCGGCATTTCAGAAAACGTGCTTATCTCGGCGAGAAAAAGCGATTTCGGCAATAAAATTTAAAACGCGTGTAAAACATAAACCAAACGATGAAATTGGTTATTTCTTCATTTATAATGATCAACTCGATACTCCCTAGCCCCCAACAGCCTTTTTTTTCATAACACTTTAACCAGAGTGACGGGAGAGCGGCATTTCAGAAAACGTGCTTATCTCGGCGAGAAAAAGCGATTTCGGCAATAAAATTTAAAACGCGTGTAAAACATAAACCAAACGATGAAATTGGTTATTTCTTCATGTATAATGATCAACTCGATACTCCCTAGCCCCCAACAGCCTTTTTTTTCATAACACTTTAACCAGAGTGACGGGAGAGCGGCATTTCAGAAAACGTGCTTATCTCGGCGAGAAAAAGCGATTTCGGCAATAAAATTTAAAACGCGTGTAAAACATAAACCAAACGATGAAATTGGTTATTTCTTCATGTATAATGATCAACTCAATACTCCCTAGCCCCCAACAGCCTTTTTTTTCATAACACTTTAACCAGAGTGACGGGAGAGCGGCATTTCAGAAAACGTGCTTATCTCGGCGAGAAAAAGCGATTTCGGCAATAAAATTTAAAACGCGTGTAAAACATAAACCAAACGATGAAATTGGTTATTTCTTCATGTATAATGATCAACTCGATACTCCCTAGCCCCCAACAGCCTTTTTTTTCATAACACTTTAACCAGAGTGACGGGAGAGCGGCATTTCAGAAAACGTGCTTATCTCGGCGAGAAAAAGCGATTTCGGCAATAAAATTTAAAACGCGTGTAAAACATAAACCAAACAATGAAATTGGTTATTTCTTCATGTATAATGATCAACTCGATACTCCCTAGCCCCCAACAGCCTTTTTTTTCATAACACTTTAACCAGAGTGACGGGAGAGCGGCATTTCAGAAAACGTGCTTATCTCGGCGAGAAAAAGCGATTTCGGCAATAAAATTTAAAACGCGTGTAAAACATAAACCAAACGATGAAATTGGTTATTTCTTCATGTATAATGATCAACTCGAGTCGAGCTCCAGGGAGAGAGGCTGATTTTTCGCTTTTTGAGGACGACCGACGAACCGGCGCGGGGCGGACTCAAAAGCCCGCAGAGCCGTAGGCACTTAGAAAAGTTTCGCCTTTGGCTGTGAGCTCCAGGGGGAGAGGCTGGTTTTGCGTTATTTTAGGCCGGCTGGAGAACCGGCGCGGGTCGGACGCAAAATCCCCGCAGAGCCGTGGGCACTTAGAAAATTTTTGCCAAGTTGGCTCTGAGCGCCTGGTACCTAATATGGAAGTATAGAGGCCGACTTTCGGGCAAGATCACGCCGCATTAGGCTTCCAGGACCCCGGCTAAGCAATTTTACCGGGCCGCCCGGTTCTTTTTTTGAACCAGCCCGGTTCTTTTTACACTTCCAGCTGGAGCTCAGCAGCGGCTTTTTGCGCAAGATCACGCCGGGTTAGGCTTCCAGGACCTCGGCTAAGAAATTCTACCGGGCCACACGGTTCTTTTTTTGAACCAGCCCGGTTCTTTTTACACTTCCAGCTGGAGCTCACAAGCGGCTTTTTGGACAAGATCACGCCGTGTTAGGCTTCCAGAGCCCCGGCTAAGCAATTTTACCGGCCCGCCCGGTTCTTTTTTTTAACCAGCCCGGTTCTTTTTACACTTCCAGCTGGAGCTCAGCAGCGGGTTTTTGGACAAGATCACGCCGTGTTAGGCTTCCAGAGCCCCGGCTAAGCAATTTTACAGGGTCGCCCGGTTCTTTTTTTTAACCAGCCCGTTTTTTTTTACACTTCCAGCTGGAGCTCAGCAGCGGCTTTTTGCACAGTATCACGCCCGGTTAGGCTTCCAGAGCCCCGGCTAAGCAATTTTACCGGGTCGCCCGGTTCTTTTTTTTAACCAGCCCGGTTCTTTTTACACTTCCAGCTGGAGCTCAGCAGCGGCTTTTTGGACAAGATCACGCCGTGTTAGGCTTCCAGAGCCCCGGCTAAGCAATTTTACCGGGTCGCCCGGTTCTTTTTTTTAACCAGCCCGGTTCTTTTTACACTTCCAGCTGGAGCTCAGCAGCGGCTTTTTGGACAAGATCACGCCGTGTTAGGCTTCCAGAGCCCCGGCTAAGCAATTTTACCGGGTCGCCCGGTTCTTTTTTTAACCAGCCCGGTTCTTTTTACACTTCCAGCTGGAGCTCAGCATCGTGTAAAACATAAACCAAAAGATGAAATTGGTTATTTCTTCATGTATAATGATCAACTCGATACTCCCTAGCCCCCAACAGCCTTTTTTTTCATAACACTTTAACCAGAGTGACGGGAGAGCGGCATTTCAGAAAACGTGCTTATCTCGGCGAGAAAAAGCGATTTCGGCAATAAAATTTAAAACGCGTGTAAAACATAAACCAAACGATGAAATTGGTTATTTCTTCATGTATAATGATCAACTCGATACTCCCTAGCCCCCAACAGCCTTTTTTTTCATAACACTTTAACCAGAGTGACGGGAGAGCGGCATTTCAGAAAACGTGCTTATCTCGGCGAGAAAAAGCGATTTCGGCAATCAAATTTAAAACGCGTGTAAAACATAAACCAAACGATGAAATTGGTTATTTCTTCATGTATAATGATCAACTCGATACTCCCTAGCCCCCAACAGCCTTTTTTTTCATAACACTTTAACCAGACGACGGGAGAGCGGCATTTCAGAAAACGTGCTTATCTCGGCGAGAAAAAGCGATTTCGGCAATAAAATTTAAAACGCGTGTAAAACATAAACCAAACGATGAAATTGGTTATTTCTTCATGTATAATGATCAACTCGATACTCCCTAGCCCCCAACAGCCTTTTTTTTCATAACACTTTAACCAGAGTGACGGGAGAGCGGCATTTCAGAAAACGTGCTTATCTCGGCGAGAAAAAGCGATTTCGGCAATAAAATTTAAAACGCGTGTAAAACATAAACCAAACAATGAAATTGGTTATTTCTTCATGTATAATGATCAACTCGATACTCCCTAGCCCCCAACAGCCTTTTTTTTCATAACACTTTAACCAGAGTGACGGGAGAGCGGCATTTCAGAAAACGTGCTTATCTCGGCGAGAAAAAGCGATTTCGGCAATAAAATTTAAAACGCGTGTAAAACATAAACCAAACGATGAAATTGGTTATTTCTTCATGTATAATGATCAACTCGATACTCCCTAGCCCCCAACAGCCTTTTTTTTTCATAACACTTTAACCAGAGTGACGGGAGAGCGGCATTTCAGAAAACGTGCTTATCTCGGCGAGAAAAAGCGATTTCGGCAATAAAATTTAAAACGCGTGTAAAACATAAACCAAACGATGAAATTGGTTATTTCTTCATGTATAATGATCAACTCGATACTCCCTAGCCCCCAACAGCCTTTTTTTTCCATAACACTTTAACCAGAGTGACGGGAGAGCGGCATTTCAGAAAACGTGCTTATCTCGGCGAGAAAAAGCGATTTCGGCAATAAAATTTAAAACGCGTGTAAAACATAAACCAAACGATGAAATTGGTTATTTCTTCATGTATAATGATCAACTCGATACTCCCTAGCCCCCAACAGCCTTTTTTTTCATAACACTTTAACCAGAGTGACGGGAGAGCGGCATTTCAGAAAACGTGCTTATCTCGGCGAGAAAAAGCGATTTCGGCAATAAAATTTAAAACGCGTGTAAAACATAAACCAAACGATGAAATTGGTTATTTCTTCATGTATAATGATCAACTCGAGTCGAGCTCCAGGGAGAGAGGCTGATTTTTCGCTTTTTGAGGCCGACCGACGAACCGGCGCGGGGCGGACTCAAAAGCCCGCAGAGCCGTAGGCACTTAGAAAAGTTTCGCCTTTGGCTGTGAGCTCCAGGGGGAGAGGCTGGTTTTGCGTTATTTTAGGCCGGCTGGAGAACCGGCGCGGGTCGGACGCACAATCCCCGCAGAGCCGTGGGCACTTAGAAAATTTTTGCCAAGTTGGCTCTGAGCGCCTGGTACCTAATATGGAAGTATAGAGGCCGACTTTCGGGCAAGATCACGCCGCGTTAGGCTTCCAGGACCCCGGCTAAGCAATTTTACCGGGCCGCCCGGTTCTTTTTTTGAACCAGCCCGTTTTTTTTTACACTTCCAGCTGGAGCTCAGCAGCGGCTTTTTGCACAGTATCACGCCGGGTTAGGCTTCCAGAGCCCCGGCTAAGCAATTTTACCGGGCCGCCCGGTTCTTTTTTTGAACCAGCCCGGTTCTTTTTACACTTGCAGCTGGAGCTCAGCAGCGGCTTTTTGGACAAGATCACGCCGTGTTAGGCTTCCAGAGCCCCGGCTAAGCAATTTTACCGGCCCGCCCGGTTCTTTTTTTTTAACCAGCCCGGTTCTTTTTACACTTCCAGCTGGAGCTCAGCAGCGGGTTTTTGGACAAGATCACGCCGTGTTAGGCTTCCAGAGCCCCGGCTAAGCAATTTTACAGGGTCGCCCGGTTCTTTTTTTTAACCAGCCCGTTTTTTTTTTACACTTCCAGCTGGAGCTCAGCAGCGGCTTTTTGCACAGTATCACGCCCGGTTAGGCTTCCAGAGCCCCGGCTAAGCAATTTTACCGGCCCGCCCGGTTCTTTTTTTTAACCAGCCCGGTTCTTTTTACACTTCCAGCTGGAGCTCAGCAGCGGCTTTTTGGACAAGATCACGCCGTGTTAGGCTTCCAGAGCCCCGGCTAAGCAATTTTACCGGGTCGCCCGGTTCTTTTTTTTAACCAGCCCGGTTCTTTTTACACTTCCAGCTGGAGCTCAGCAGCGGCTTTTTGGACAAGATCACGCCGTGTTAGGCTTCCAGAGCCCCGGCTAAGCAATTTTACCGGGTCGCCCGGTTCTTTTTTTAACCAGCCCGGTTCTTTTTACACTTCCAGCTGGAGCTCAGCATCGTGTAAAATATAAACCAAACGATGAAATTGGTTATTTCTTCATGTATAATGATCAACTCGATACTCCCTAGCCCCCAACAGCCTTTTTTTTCATAACACTTTAACCAGAGTGACGGGAGAGCGGCATTTCAGAAAACGTGCTTATCTCGGCGAGAAAAAGCGATTTCGGCAATAAAATTTAAAACGCGTGTAAAACATAAACCAAACGATGAAATTGGTTATTTCTTCATGTATAATGATCAATTCGATACTCCCTAGCCCCCAACAGCCTTTTTTTTCATAACACTTTAACCAGAGTGACGGGAGAGCGGCATTTCAGAAAACGTGCTTATCTCGGCGAGAAAAAGCGATTTCGGCAATAAAATTTAAAACGCGTGTAAAACATAAACCAAACGATGAAATTGGTTATTTCTTCATGTATAATGATCAACTCGATACTCCCTAGCCCCCAACAGCCTTTTTTTTCATAACACTTTAACCAGAGTGACGGGAGAGCGGCATTTCAGAAAACGTGCTTATCTCGGCGAGAAAAAGCGATTTCGGCAATAAAATTTAAAACGCGTGTAAAACATAAACCAAACGATGAAATTGGTTATTTCTTCATGTATAATGATCAACTCGATACTCCCTAGCCCCCAACAGCCTTTTTTTTCATAACACTTTAACCAGAGTGACGGGAGAGCGGCATTTCAGAAAACGTGCTTATCTCGGCGAGAAAAAGCGATTTCGGCAATAAAATTTAAAACGCGTGTAAAACATAAACCAAACGATGAAATTGGTTATTTCTTCATGTATAATGATCAACTCGATACTCCCTAGCCCCCAACAGCCTTTTTTTTCATAACACTTTAACCAGAGTGACGGGAGAGCGGCATTTCAGAAAACGTGCTTATCTCGGCGAGAAAAAGCGATTTCGGCAATAAAATTTAAAACGCGTGTAAAACATAAACCAAACGATGAAATTGGTTATTTCTTCATGTATAATGATCAACTCGAGTCGAGCTCCAGGGAGAGAGGCTGATTTTTCGCTTTTTGAGGCCGACCGACGAACCGGCGCGGGGCGGACTCAAAAGCCCGCAGAGCCGTAGGCACTTAGAAAAGTTTCGCCTTTGGCTGTGAGCTCCAGGGGGAGAGGCTGGTTTTGCGTTATTTTAGGCCGGCTGGAGAACCGGCGCGGGTCAGACGCACAATCCCCGCAGAGCCGTGGGCACTTAGAAAATTTTTGCCAAGTTGGCTCTGAGCGCCTGGTACCTAATATGGAAGTATAGAGGCCGACTTTCGGGCAAGATCACGCCGCGTTAGGCTTCCAGGACCCCGGCTAAGCAATTTTACCGGGCCGCCCGGTTCTTTTTTTGAACCAGCCCGGTTCTTTTTACACTTCCAGCTGGAGCTCAGCAGCGGCTTTTTGCGCAAGATCACGCCGGGTTAGGCTTCCAGGACCTCGGCTAAGCAATTCTACCGGGCCGCCCGGTTCTTTTTTTGAACCAGCCCGGTTCTTTTTACACTTCCAGCTGGAGCTCACGAGCGGCTTTTTGGACAAGATCACGCCGTGTTAGGCTTCCAGAGCCCCGGCTAAGCAATTTTACCGGCCCGCCCGGTTCTTTTTTTTAACCAGCCCGGTTCTTTTTACACTTCCAGCTGGAGCTCAGCAGCGGGTTTTTGGACAAGATCACGCCGTGTTAGGCTTCCAGAGCCCCGGCTAAGCAATTTTACCGGGTCGCCCGGTTCTTTTTTTGAACCAGCCCGGTTCTTTTTACACTTCCAGCTGGAGCTCAGCAGCGGCTTTTTGCGCAAGATCACGCCGGGTTAGGCTTCCAGGACCTCGGCTAAGAAATTCTACCGGGCCGCCCGGTTCTTTTTTTGAACCAGCCCGGTTCTTTTTACACTTCCAGCCTGAGCTCACGAGCGGCTTTTTGGACAAGATCACGCCGTGTTAGGCTTCCAGAGCCCCGGCTAAGCAATTTTACCGGCCCGCCCGGTTCTTTTTTTTAACCAGCCCGGTTCTTTTTACACTTCCAGCTGGAGCTCAGCAGCGGGTTTTTGGACAAGATCACGCCGTGTTAGGCTTCCAGAGCCCCGGCTAAGCAATTTTACAGGGTCGCCCGGTTCTTTTTTTTAACCAGCCCGGTTTTTTTTACACTTCCAGCTGGAGCTCAGCAGCGGCTTTTTGCACAGTATCACGCCGGGTTAGGCTTCCAGAGCCCCGGCTAAGCAATTTTACCGGGCCGCCCGGTTCTTTTTTTTAACCAGCCCGGTTCTTTTTACACTTCCAGCTGGAGCTCAGCAGCGGCTTTTTGGACAAGATCACGCCGTGTTAGGCTTCCAGAGCCCCGGCTAAGCAATTTTACCGGGTCGCCCGGTTCTTTTTTTTAACCAGCCCGGTTCTTTTTACACTTCCAGCTGGAGCTCAGCAGCGGCTTTTTGGACAAGATCACGCCGTGTTAGGCTTCCAGAGCCCCGGCTAAGCAATTTTACCGGGTCGCCCGGTTCTTTTTTTAACCAGCCCGGTTCTTTTTACACTTCTAGCTGGAGCTCAGCATCGTGTAAAACATAAACCAAACGATGAAATTGGTTATTTCTTCATGTATAATGATCAACTCGATACTCCCTAGCCCCCAACAGCCTTTTTTTTCATAACACTTTAACCAGAGTGACGGGAGAGCGGCATTTCAGAAAACGTGCTTATCTCGGCGAGAAAAAGCGATTTCGGCAATAAAATTTAAAACGCGTGTAAAACATAAACCAAACGATGAAATTGGTTATTTCTTCATGTATAATGATCAACTCGATACTCCCTAGCCCCCAACAGCCTTTTTTTTCATAACACTTTAACCAGAGTGACGGGAGAGCGGCATTTCAGAAAACGTGCTTATCTCGGCGAGAAAAAGCGATTTCGGCAATAAAATTTAAAACGCGTGTAAAACATAAATCAAACGATGAAATTGGTTATTTCTTCATGTATAATGATCAACTCGATACTCCCTAGCCCCCAACAGCCTTTTTTTTCATAACACTTTAACCAGAGTGACGGGAGAGCGGCATTTCAGAAAACGTGCTTATCTCGGCGAGAAAAAGAGATTTCGGCAATAAAATTTAAAACGCGTGTAAAACATAAACCAAAAGATGAAATTGGTTATTTCTTCATGTATAATGATCAACTCGATACTCCCTAGCCCCCAATAGCCTTTTTTTTCATAACACTTTAACCAGAGTGACGGGAGAGCGGCATTTCAGAAAACGTGCTTATCTCGGCGAGAAAAAGCGATTTCGGCAATAAAATTTAAAACGCGTGTAAAACATAAACCAAACAATGAAATTGGTTATTTCTTCATGTATAATGATCAACTCGATACTCCCTAGCCCCCAACAGCCTTTTTTTTCATAACACTTTAACCAGAGTGACGGGAGAGCGGCATTTCAGAAAACGTGCTTATCTCGGCGAGAAAAAGCGATTTCGGCAATAAAATTTAAAACGCGTGTAAAACATAAACCAAACGATGAAATTGGTTATTTCTTCATTTATAATGATCAACTCGATACTCCCTAGCCCCCAAAAGCCTTTTTTTTCATAACACTTTAACCAGAGTGACGGGAGAGCGGCATTTCAGAAAACGTGCTTATCTCGGCGAGAAAAAGCGATTTCGGCAATAAAATTTAAAACGCGTGTAAAACATAAACCAAACGATGAAATTGGTTATTTCTTCATGTATAATGATCAACTCGATACTCCCTAGCCCCCAACAGCCTTTTTTTTCATAACACTTTAACCAGAGTGACGGGAGAGCGGCATTTCAGAAAACGTGCTTATCTCGGCGAGAAAAAGCGATTTCGGCAATAAAATAATAAACGCGTGTAAAACATAAACCAAACGATGAAATTGGTTATTTCTTCATGTATAATGATCAACTCGATACTCCCTAGCCCCCAACAGCCTTTTTTTTCATAACACTTTAACCAGAGTGACGGGAGCGCGGCATTTCAGAAAACGTGCTTATCTCGGCGAGAAAAAGCGATTTCGGCAATAAAATTTAAAACGCGTGTAAAACATAAACCAAACGATGAAATTGGTTATTTCTTCATGTATAATGATCAACTCGATACTCCCTAGCCCCCAACAGCCTTTTTTTTCATAACACTTTAACCAGAGTGACGGGAGAGCGGCATTTCAGAAAACGTGCTTATCTCGGCGAGAAAAAGCGATTTCGGCAATAAAATTTAAAACGCGTGTAAAACATAAACCAAACGATGAAATTGGTTATTTCTTCATGTATAATGATCAACTCGAGTCGAGCTCCAGGGAGAGAGGCTGATTTTTCGCTTTTTGAGGCCGACCGACGAACCGGCGCGGGGCGGACTCAAAAGCCCGCAGAGCCGTAGGCACTTAGAAAAGTTTCGCCTTTGGCTGTGAGCTCCAGGGGGAGAGGCTGGTTTTGCGTTATTTTAGGCCGGCTGGAGAACCGGCGCGGGTCGGACGCACAATCCCCGCAGAGCCGTGGGCACTTAGAAAATTTTTGCCAAGTTGGCTCTGAGCGCCTGGTACCTAATATGGAAGTATAGAGGCCGACTTTCGGGCAAGATCACGCCGCGTTAGGCTTCCAGGACCCCGGCTAAGCAATTTTACCGGGCCGCCCGGTTCTTTTTTTGAACCAGCCCGGTTCTTTTTACACTTCCAGCTGGAGCTCAGCAGCGGCTTTTTGCGCAAGATCACGCCGGGTTAGGCTTCCAGGACCTCGGCTAAGAAATTCTACCGGGCCGCACGGTTCTTTTTTTGAACCAGCCCGGTTCTTTTTACACTTCCAGCTGGAGCTCACAAGCGGCTTTTTGGACAAGATCACGCCGTGTTAGGCTTCCAGAGCCCCGGCTAAGCAATTTTACCGGCCCGCCCGGTTCTTTTTTTTAACCAGCCCGGTTCTTTTTACACTTCCAGCTGGAGCTCAGCAGCGGGTTTTTGGACAAGATCACGCCGTGTTAGGCTTCCAGAGCCCCGGCTAAGCAATTTTACAGGGTCGCCCGGTTCTTTTTTTTAACCAGCCCGGTTTTTTTTACACTTCCAGCTGGAGCTCAGCAGCGGCTTTTTGCACAGTATCACGCCGGGTTAGGCTTCCAGAGCCCCGGCTAAGCAATTTTACCGGGCCGCCCGGTTCTTTTTTTTAACCAGCCCGGTTCTTTTTACACTTCCAGCTGGAGCTCAGCAGCGGCTTTTTGGACAAGATCACGCCGTGTTAGGCTTCCAGAGCCCCGGCTAAGCAATTTTACCGGGTCGCCCGGTTCTTTTTTTTAACCAGCCCGGTTCTTTTTACACTTCCAGCTGGAGCTCAGCAGCGGCTTTTTGGACAAGATCACGCCGTGTTAGGCTTCCAGAGCCCCGGCTAAGCAATTTTACCGGGTCGCCCGGTTCTTTTTTTAACCAGCCCGGTTCTTTTTACACTTCCAGCTGGAGCTCAGCATCGTGTAAAACATAAACCAAACGATGAAATTGGTTATTTCTTCATGTATAATGATCAACTCGATACTCCCTAGCCCCCAACAGCCTTTTTTTTCATAACACTTTAACCAGAGTGACGGGAGAGCGGCATTTCAGAAAACGTGCTTATCTCGGCGAGAAAAAGCGATTTCGGCAATAAAATTTAAAACGCGTGTAAAACATAAATCAAACGATGAAATTGGTTATTTCTTCATGTATAATGATCAACTCGATAATCCCTAGCCCCCAACAGCCTTTTTTTTCATAACACTTTAACCAGAGTGACGGGAGAGCGGCATTTCAGAAAACGTGCTTATCTCGGCAAGAAAAAGAGATTTCGGCAATAAAATTTAAAACGCGTGTAAAACATAAACCAAACGATGAAATTGGTTATTTCTTCATGTATAATGATCAACTCGATACTCCCTAGCCCCCAATAGCCTTTTTTTTCATAACACTTTAACCAGAGTGACGGGAGAGCGGCATTTTAGAAAACGTGCTTATCTCGGCGAGAAAAAGCGATTTCGGCAATAAAATTTAAAACGCGTGTAAAACATAAACCAAACAATGAAATTGGTTATTTCTTCATGTATAATGATCAACTCGATACTCCCTAGCCCCCAACAGCCTTTTTTTTCATAACACTTTAACCAGAGTGACGGGAGAGCGGCATTTCAGAAAACGTGCTTATCTCGGCGAGAAAAAGCGATTTCGGCAATAAAATTTAAAACGCGTGTAAAACATAAACCAAACGATGAAATTGGTTATTTCTTCATGTATAATGATCAACTCGATACTCCCTAGCCCCCAACAGCCTTTTTTTTCATAACACTTTAACCAGAGTGACGGGAGAGCGGCATTTCAGAAAACGTGCTTATCTCGGCGAGAAAAAGCGATTTCGGCAATAAAATTTAAAACGCGTGTAAAACATAAATCAAACGATGAAATTGGTTATTTCTTCATGTATAATGATCAACTCGATAATCCCTAGCCCCCAACAGCCTTTTTTTTCATAACACTTTAACCAGAGTGACGGGAGAGCGGCATTTCAGAAAACGTGCTTATCTCGGCAAGAAAAAGAGATTTCGGCAATAAAATTTAAAACGCGTGTAAAACATAAACCAAACGATGAAATTGGTTATTTCTTCATGTATAATGATCAACTCGATACTCCCTAGCCCCCAATAGCCTTTTTTTTCATAACACTTTAACCAGAGTGACGGGAGAGCGGCATTTTAGAAAACGTGCTTATCTCGGCGAGAAAAAGCGATTTCGGCAATAAAATTTAAAACGCGTGTAAAACATAAACCAAACAATGAAATTGGTTATTTCTTCATGTATAATGATCAACTCGATACTCCCTAGCCCCCAACAGCCTTTTTTTTCATAACACTTTAACCAGAGTGACGGGAGAGCGGCATTTCAGAAAACGTGCTTATCTCGGCGAGAAAAAGCGATTTCGGCAATAAAATTTAAAACGCGTGTAAAACATAAACCAAACGATGAAATTGGTTATTTCTTCATGTATAATGATCAACTCGATACTCCCTAGCCCCCAACAGCCTTTTTTTTTCATAACACTTTAACCAGAGTGACGGGAGAGCGGCATTTCAGAAAACGTGCTTATCTCGGCGAGAAAAAGCGATTTCGGCAATAAAATTTAAAACGCGTGTAAAACATAAACCAAACGATGAAATTGGTTATTTCTTCATGTATAATGATCAACTCGAGTCGAGCTCCAGGGAGAGAGGCTGATTTTTCGCTTTTTGAGGCCGACCGACGAACCGGCGCGGGGCGGACTCAAAAGCCCGCAGAGCCGTAGGCACTTAGAAAAGTTTCGCCTTTGGCTGTGAGCTCCAGGGGGAGAGGCTGGTTTTGCGTTATTTTAGGCCGGCTGGAGAACCGGCGCGGGTCGGACGCACAATCCCCGCAGAGCCGTGGGCACTTAGAAAATTTTTGCCAAGTTGGCTCTGAGCGCCTGGTACCTAATATGGAAGTATAGAGGCCGACTTTCGGGCAAGATCACGCCGCGTTAGGCTTCCAGGACCCCGGCTAAGCAATTTTACCGGGCCGCCCGGTTCTTTTTTTGAACCAGCCCGGTTCTTTTTACACTTCCAGCTGGAGCTCACGAGCGGCTTTTTGGACAAGATCACGCCGTGTTAGGCTTCCAAAACCTCGGCTAAGAAATTCTACCGGGCCGCCCGGTTCTTTTTTTGAACCAGCCCGGTTCTTTTTACACTTCCAGCTGGAGCTCACGAGCGGCTTTTTGGACAAGATCACGCCGTGTTAGGCTTCCAGAGCCCCGGCTAAGCAATTTTACCGGCCCGCCCGGTTCTTTTTTTTAACCAGCCCGGTTCTTTTTACACTTCCAGCTGGAGCTCAGCAGCGGGTTTTTGGACAAGATCACGCCGTGTTAGGCTTCCAGAGCCCCGGCTAAGCAATTTTACCGGGTCGCCCGGTTCTTTTTTTTAACCAGCCCGGTTCTTTTTACACTTCCAGCTGGAGCTCAGCAGCGGCTTTTTGGACAAGATCACGCCGTGTTAGTCTTCCAAAGCCCCGGCTAAGCAATTTTACCGGGTCGCCCGGTTCTTTTTTTAACCAGCCCGGTTCTTTTTACACTTCCAGCTGGAGCTCAGCATCGTGTAAAACATAAACCAAACGATGAAATTGGTTATTTCTTCATGTATAATGATCAACTCGATACTCCCTAGCCCCCAACAGCCTTTTTTTTCATAACACTTTAACCAGAGTGACGGGAGAGCGGCATTTCAGAAAACGTGCTTATCTCGGCGAGAAAAAGCGATTTCGGCAATAAAATTTAAAACGCGTGTAAAACATAAATCAAACGATGAAATTGGTTATTTCTTCATGTATAATGATCAACTCGATACTCCCTAGCCCCCAACAGCCTTTTTTTTCATAACACTTTAACCAGAGTGACGGGAGAGCGGCATTTCAGAAAACGTGCTTATCTCGGCGATAAAAAGAGATTTCGGCAATAAAATTTAAAACGCGTGTAAAACATAAACCAAACGATGAAATTGGTTATTTCTTCATGTATAATGATCAACTCGATACTCCCTAGCCCCCAATAGCCTTTTTTTTCATAACACTTTAACCAGAGTGACGGGAGAGCGGCATTTTAGAAAACGTGCTTATCTCGGCGAGAAAAAGCGATTTCGGCAATAAAATTTAAAACGCGTGTAAAACATAAACCAAACAATGAAATTGGTTATTTCTTCATGTATAATGATCAACTCGATACTCCCTAGCCCCCAACAGCCTTTTTTTTCATAACACTTTAACCAGAGTGACGGGAGAGCGGCATTTCAGAAAACGTGCTTATCTCGGCGAGAAAAAGCGATTTCGGCAATAAAATTTAAAACGCGTGTAAAACATAAACCAAACGATGAAATTGGTTATTTCTTCATGTATAATGATCAACTCGATACTCCCTAGCCCCCAACAGCCTTTTTTTTCATAACACTTTAACCAGAGTGACGGGAGAGCGGCATTTCTGAAAACGTGCTTATCTCGGCGAGAAAAAGCGATTTCGGCAATAAAATTTAAAACGCGTGTAAAACATAAACCAAACGATGAAATTGGTTATTTCTTCATGTATAATGATCAACTCGATACTCCCTAGCCCCCAACAGCCTTTTTTTTCATAACACTTTAACCAGAGTGACGGGAGAGCGGCATTTCAGAAAACGTGCTTATCTCGGCGAGAAAAAGCGATTTCGGCAATAAATTTTAAAACGCGTGTAAAACATAAACCAAACGATGAAATTGGTTATTTCTTCATGTATAATGATCAAGTCGATACTCCCTAGCCCCCAACAGCCTTTTTTTTCATAACACTTTAACCAGAGTGACGGGAGAGCGGCATTTCAGAAAACGTGCTTATCTCGGCGAGAAAAAGCGATTTCGGCAATAAAATTTAAAACGCGTGTAAAACATAAACCAAACGATGAAATTGGTTATTTCTTCATGTATAATGATCAACTCGATACTCCCTAGCCCCCAACAGCCTTTTTTTTCATAACACTTTAACCAGAGTGACGGGAGAGCGGCATTTCAGAAAACGTGCTTATCTCGGCGAGAAAAAGCGATTTCGGCAATAAAATTTAAAACGCGTGTAAAACATAAACCAAACGATGAAATTGGTTATTTCTTCATGTATAATGATCAACTCGAGTTGAGCTCCAGGGAGAGAGGCTGATTTTTCGCTTTTTGAGGCCGACCGACGAACCGGCGCGGGGCGGACTCAAAAGCCCGCAGAGCCGTAGGCACTTAGAAAAGTTTCGCCTTTGGCTGTGAGCTCCAGGGGGAGAGGCTGGTTTTGCGTTATTTTAGGCCGGCTGGAGAACCGGCGCGGGTCGGACGCACAATCCCCGCAGAGCCGTGGGCACTTAGAAAATATTTGCCAAGTTGGCTCTGAGCGCCTGGTACCTAATATGGAAGTATAGAGGCCGACTTTCGGGCAAGATCACGCCGCGTTAGGCTTCCAGGACCCCGGCTAAGCAATTTTACCGGGCCGCCCGGTTCTTTTTTTGAACCAGCCCGGTTCTTTTTACACTTCCAGCTGGAGCTCAGCAGCGGCTTTTTGCGCAAGATCACGCCGGGTTAGGCTTCCAGGACCTCGGCTAAGAAATTCTACCGGGCCGCCCGGTTCTTTTTTTGAACCAGCCCGGTTTTTTTTACACTTCCAGCTGGAGCTCACGAGCGGCTTTTTGGACAAGATCACGCCGTGTTAGGCTTCCAGAGCCCCGGCTAAGCAATTTTACCGGCCCGCCCGGTTCTTTTTTTTAACCAGCCCGGTTCTTTTTACACTTCCAGCTGGAGCTCAGCAGCGGGTTTTTGGACAAGATCACGCCGTGTTAGGCTTCCAGAGCCCCGGCTAAGCAATTTTACCGGGTCGCCCGGTTCTTTTTTTTAACCAGCCCGGTTCTTTTTACACTTCCAGCTGGAGCTCAGCAGCGGCTTTTTGGACAAGATCACGCCGTGTTAGTCTTCCAGAGCCCCGGCTAAGCAATTTTACCGGGTCGCCCGGTTCTTTTTTTAACCAGCCCGGTTCTTTTTACACTTCCAGCTGGAGCTCAGCATCGTGTAAAACATAAACCAAACGATGAAATTGGTTATTTCTTCATGTATAATGATCAACTCGATACTCCCTAGCCCCCAACAGCCTTTTTTTTCATAACACTTTAACCAGAGTGACGGGAGAGCGGCATTTCAGAAAACGTGCTTATCTCGGCGAGAAAAAGCGATTTCGGCAATAAAATTTAAAACGCGTGTAAAACATAAACCAAACGATGAAATTGGTTATTTCTTCATGTATAATGATCAACTCGATACTCCCTAGCCCCCAACAGCCTTTTTTTTCATAACACTTTAACCAGAGTGACGGGAGAGCGGCATTTCTGAAAACGTGCTTATCTCGGCGAGAAAAAGCGATTTCGGCAATAAAATTTAAAACGCGTGTAAAACATAAACCAAACGATGAAATTGGTTATTTCTTCATGTATAATGATCAACTCGATACTCCCTAGCCCCCAACAGCCTTTTTTTTCATAACACTTTAACCAGAGTGACGGGAGAGCGGCATTTCAGAAAACGTGCTTATCTCGGCGAGAAAAAGCGATTTCGGCAATAAATTTTAAAACGCGTGTAAAACATAAACCAAACGATGAAATTGGTTATTTCTTCATGTATAATGATCAACTCGATACTCCCTAGCCCCCAACAGCCTTTTTTTTCATAACACTTTAACCAGAGTGACGGGAGAGCGGCATTTCAGAAAACGTGCTTATCTCGGCGAGAAAAAGCGATTTCGGCAATAAAATTTAAAACGCGTGTAAAACATAAACCAAACGATGAAATTGGTTATTTCTTCATGTATAATGATCAACTCGATACTCCCTAGCCCCCAACAGCCTTTTTTTTCATAACACTTTAACCAGAGTGACGGGAGAGCGGCATTTCAGAAAACGTGCTTATCTCGGCGAGAAAAAGCGATTTCGGCAATAAAATTTAAAACGCGTGTAAAACATAAACCAAACGATGAAATTGGTTATTTCTTCATGTATAATGATCAACTCGAGTTGAGCTCCAGGGAGAGAGGCTGATTTTTCGCTTTTTGAGGCCGACCGACGAACCGGCGCGGGGCGGACTCAAAAGCCCGCAGAGCCGTAGGCACTTAGAAAAGTTTCGCCTTTGGCTGTGAGCTCCAGGGGGAGAGGCTGGTTTTGCGTTATTTTAGGCCGGCTGGAGAACCGGCGCGGGTCGGACGCACAATCCCCGCAGAGCCGTGGGCACTTAGAAAATATTTGCCAAGTTGGCTCTGAGCGCCTGGTACCTAATATGGAAGTATAGAGGCCGACTTTCGGGCAAGATCACGCCGCGTTAGGCTTCCAGGACCCCGGCTAAGCAATTTTACCGGGCCGCCCGGTTCTTTTTTTGAACCAGCCCGGTTCTTTTTACACTTCCAGCTGGAGCTCAGCAGCGGCTTTTTGCGCAAGATCACGCCGGGTTAGGCTTCCAGGACCTCGGCTAAGAAATTCTACCGGGCCGCCCGGTTCTTTTTTTGAACCAGCCCGGTTCTTTTTACACTTCCAGCTGGAGCTCACGAGCGGCTTTTTGGACAAGATCACGCCGTGTTAGGCTTCCAGAGCCCCGGCTAAGCAATTTTACCGGCCCGCCCGGTTCTTTTTTTTAACCAGCCCGGTTCTTTTTACACTTCCAGCTGGAGCTCAGCAGCGGGTTTTTGGACAAGATCACGCCGTGTTAGGCTTCCAGAGCCCCGGCTAAGCAATTTTACCGGGTCGCCCGGTTCTTTTTTTTAACCAGCCCGGTTCTTTTTACACTTCCAGCTGGAGCTCAGCAGCGGCTTTTTGGACAAGATCACGCCGTGTTAGTCTTCCAGAGCCCCGGCTAAGCAATTTTACCGGGTCGCCCGGTTCTTTTTTTAACCAGCCCGGTTCTTTTTACACTTCCAGCTGGAGCTCAGCATCGTGTAAAACATAAACCAAACGATGAAATTGGTTATTTCTTCATGTATAAAGATCAACTCGATACTCCCTAGCCCCCAACAGCCTTTTTTTTCATAACACTTTAACCAGAGTGACGGGAGAGCGGCATTTCAGAAAACGTGCTTATCTCGGCGAGAAAAAGCGATTTCGGCAATAAAATTTAAAACGCGTGTAAAACATAAACCAAACGATGAAATTGGTTATTTCTTCATGTATAATGATCAACTCGATACTCCCTAGCCCCCAACAGCCTTTTTTTTCATAACACTTTAACCAGAGTGACGGGAGAGCGGCATTTCAGAAAACGTGCTTATCTCGGCGAGAAAAAGCGATTTCGGCAATAAAATTTAAAACGCGTGTAAAACATAAACCAAACGATGAAATTGGTTATTTCTTCATGTATAATGATCAACTCAATACTCCCTAGCCCCCAACAGCCTTTTTTTTCATAACACTTTAACCAGAGTGACGGGAGAGCGGCATTTCAGAAAACGTGCTTATCTCGGCGAGAAAAAGCGATTTCGGCAATAAAATTTAAAACGCGTGTAAAACATAAACCAAACGATGAAATTGGTTATTTCTTCATGTATAATGATCAACTCGATACTCCCTAGCCCCCAACAGCCTTTTTTTTCATAACACTTTAACCAGAGTGACGGGAGAGCGGCATTTCAGAAAACGTGCTTATCTCGGCGAGAAAAAGCGATTTCGGCAATAAAATTTAAAACGCGTGTAAAACATAAACCAAACGATGAAATTGGTTATTTCTTCATGTATAATGATCAACTCGATACTCCCTAGCCCCCAACAGCCTTTTTTTTCATAACACTTTAACCAGAGTGACGGGAGAGCGGCATTTCAGAAAACGTGCTTATCTCGGCGAGAAAAAGCGATTTCGGCAATAAAATTTAAAACGCGTGTAAAACATAAACCAAACGATGAAATTGGTTATTTCTTCATGTATAATGATCAACTCGAGTCGAGCTCCAGGGAGAGAGGCTGATTTTTCGCTTTTTGAGGCCGACCGACGAACCGGCGCGGGGCGGACTCAAAAGCCCGCAGAGCCGTAGGCACTTAGAAAAGTTTCGCCTTTGGCTGTGAGCTCCAGGGGGAGAGGCTGGTTTTGCGTTATTTTAGGCCGGCTGGAGAACCGGCGCGGGTCGGACGCACAATCCCCGCAGAGCCGTGGGCACTTAGAAATTTTTTGCCAAGTTGGCTCTGAGCGCCTGGTACCTAATATGGAAGTATAGAGGCCGACTTTCGGGCAAGATCACGCCGCGTTAGGCTTCCAGGACCCCGGCTAAGCAATTTTACCGGGCCGCCCGGTTCTTTTTTTGAACCAGCCCGGTTCTTTTTACACTTCCAGCTGGAGCTCAGCAGCGGCTTTTTGCGCAAGATCACGCCGGGTTAGGCTTCCAGGACCTCGGCTAAGAAATTCTACCGGGCCGCACGGTTCTTTTTTTGAACCAGCCCGGTTCTTTTTACACTTCCAGCTGGAGCTCACAAGCGGCTTTTTGGACAAGATCACGCCGTGTTAGGCTTCCAGAGCCCCGGCTAAGCAATTTTACCGGCCCGCCCGGTTCTTTTTTTTAACCAGCCCGGTTCTTTTTACACTTCCAGCTGGAGCTCAGCAGCGGGTTTTTGGACAAGATCACGCCGTGTTAGGCTTCCAGAGCCCCGGCTAAGCAATTTTACAGGGTCGCCCGGTTCTTTTTTTTAACCAGCCCGGTTTTTTTTACACTTCCAGCTGGAGTTCAGCAGCGGCTTTTTGCACAGTATCACGCCGGGTTAGGCTTCCAGAGCCCCGGCTAAGCAATTTTACCGGGCCGCCCGGTTCTTTTTTTTAACCAGCCCGGTTCTTTTTACACTTCCAGCTGGAGCTCAGCAGCGGCTTTTTGGACAAGATCACGCCGTGTTAGGCTTCCAGAGCCCCGGCTAAGCAATTTTACCGGGTCGCCCGGTTCTTTGTTTTAACCAGCCCGGTTCTTTTTACACTTCCAGCTGGAGCTCAGCAGCGGCTTTTTGGACAAGATCACGCCGTGTTAGGCTTCCAGAGCCCCGGCTAAGCAATTTTACCGGGTCGCCCGGTTCTTTTTTTAACCAGCCCGGTTCTTTTTACACTTCCAGCTGGAGCTCAGCATCGTGTAAAACATAAACCAAACGATGAAATTGGTTATTTCTTCATGTATAATGATCAACTCGATACTCCCTAGCCCCCAACAGCCTTTTTTTTCATAACACTTTAACCAGAGTGACGGGAGAGCGGCATTTCAGAAAACATGCTTATCTCGGCGAGAAAAAGCGATTTCGGCAATAAAATTTAAAACGCGTGTAAAACATAAATCAAACGATGAAATTGGTTATTTCTTCATGTATAATGATCAACTCGATACTCCCTAGCCCCCAACAGCCTTTTTTTTCATAACACTTTAACCAGAGTGACGGGAGAGCGGCATTTCAGAAAACGTGCTTATCTCGGCGAGAAAAAGAGATTTCGGCAATAAAATTTAAAACGCGTGTAAAACATAAACCAAACGATGAAATTGGTTATTTCTTCATGTATAATGATTAACTCGATACTCCCTAGCCCCCAATAGCCTTTTTTTTCATAACACTTTAACCAGAGTGACGGGAGAGCGGCATTTTAGAAAACGTGCTTATCTCGGCGAGAAAAAGCGATTTCGGCAATAAAATTTAAAACGCGTGTAAAACATAAACCAAACAATGAAATTGGTTATTTCTTCATGTATAATGATCAACTCGATACTCCCTAGCCCCCAACAGCCTTTTTTTTCATAACACTTTAACCAGAGTGACGGGAGAGCGGCATTTCAGAAAACGTGCTTATCTCGGCGAGAAAAAGCGATTTTGGCAATAAAATTTAAAACGCGTGTAAAACATAAACCAAACGATGAAATTGGTTATTTCTTCATGTATAATGATCAACTCGATACTCCCTAGCCCCCAACAGCCTTTTTTTTTCATAACACTTTAACCAGAGTGACGGGAGAGCGGCATTTCAGAAAACGTGCTTATCTCGGCGAGAAAAAGCGATTTCGGCAATAAAATTTAAAACGCGTGTAAAACATAAACCAAACGATGAAATTGGTTATTTCTTCATGTATAATGATCAACTCGAGTCGAGCTCCAGGGAGAGAGGCTGATTTTTCGCTTTTTGAGGCCGACCGACGAACCGGCGCGGGGCGGACTCAAAAGCCCGCAGAGCCGTAGGCACTTAGAAAAGTTTCGCCTTTGGCTGTGAGCTCCAGGGGGAGAGGCTGGTTTTGCGTTATTTTAGGCCGGCTGGAGAACCGGCGCGGGTCGGACGCACAATCCCCGCAGAGCCGTGGGCACTTAGAAAATTTTTGCCAAGTTGGCTCTGAGCGCCTGGTACCTAATATGGAAGTATAGAGGCCGACTTTCGGGCAAGATCACGCCGCGTTAGGCTTCCAGGACCCCGGCTAAGCAATTTTACCGGGCCGCCCGGTTCTTTTTTTGAACCAGCCCGGTTCTTTTTACACTTCCAGCTGGAGCTCACGAGCGGCTTTTTGGACAAGATCACGCCGTGTTAGGCTTCCAAAACCTCGGCTAAGAAATTCTACCGGGCCGCCCGGTTCTTTTTTTGAACCAGCCCGGTTCTTTTTACACTTCCAGCTGGAGCTCACGAGCGGCTTTTTGGACAAGATCACGCCGTGTTAGGCTTCCAGAGCCCCGGCTAAGCAATTTTACCGGCCCGCCCGGTTCTTTTTTTTAACCAGCCCGGTTCTTTTTACACTTCCAGCTGGAGCTCAGCAGCGGGTTTTTGGACAAGATCACGCCGTGTTAGGCTTCCAGAGCCCCGGCTAAGCAATTTTACCGGGTCGCCCGGTTCTTTTTTTTAACCAGCCCGGTTCTTTTTACACTTCCAGCTGGAGCTCAGCAGCGGCTTTTTGGACAAGATCACGCCGTGTTAGTCTTCCAAAGCCCCGGCTAAGCAATTTTACCGGGTCGCCCGGTTCTTTTTTTAACCAGCCCGGTTCTTTTTACACTTCCAGCTGGAGCTCAGCATCGTGTAAAACATAAACCAAACGATGAAATTGGTTATTTCTTCATGTATAATGATCAACTCGATACTCCCTAGCCCCCAACAGCCTTTTTTTTCATAACACTTTAACCAGAGTGACGGGAGAGCGGCATTTCAGAAAACGTGCTTATCTCGGCGAGAAAAAGCGATTTCGGCAATAAAATTTAAAACGCGTGTAAAACATAAATCAAACGATGAAATTGGTTATTTCTTCATGTATAATGATCAACTCGATACTCCCTAGCCCCCAACAGCCTTTTTTTTCATAACACTTTAACCAGAGTGACGGGAGAGCGGCATTTCAGAAAACGTGCTTATCTCGGCGATAAAAAGAGATTTCGGCAATAAAATTTAAAACGCGTGTAAAACATAAACCAAACGATGAAATTGGTTATTTCTTCATGTATAATGATCAACTCGATACTCCCTAGCCCCCAATAGCCTTTTTTTTCATAACACTTTAACCAGAGTGACGGGAGAGCGGCATTTTAGAAAACGTGCTTATCTCGGCGAGAAAAAGCGATTTCGGCAATAAAATTTAAAACGCGTGTAAAACATAAACCAAACAATGAAATTGGTTATTTCTTCATGTATAATGATCAACTCGATACTCCCTAGCCCCCAACAGCCTTTTTTTTCATAACACTTTAACCAGAGTGACGGGAGAGCGGCATTTCAGAAAACGTGCTTATCTCGGCGAGAAAAAGCGATTTCGGCAATAAAATTTAAAACGCGTGTAAAACATAAACCAAACGATGAAATTGGTTATTTCTTCATGTATAATGATCAACTCGATACTCCCTAGCCCCCAACAGCCTTTTTTTTCATAACACTTTAACCAGAGTGACGGGAGAGCGGCATTTCTGAAAACGTGCTTATCTCGGCGAGAAAAAGCGATTTCGGCAATAAAATTTAAAACGCGTGTAAAACATAAACCAAACGATGAAATTGGTTATTTCTTCATGTATAATGATCAACTCGATACTCCCTAGCCCCCAACAGCCTTTTTTTTCATAACACTTTAACCAGAGTGACGGGAGAGCGGCATTTCAGAAAACGTGCTTATCTCGGCGAGAAAAAGCGATTTCGGCAATAAAATTTAAAACGCGTGTAAAACATAAACCAAACGATGAAATTGGTTATTTCTTCATGTATAATGATCAACTCGAGTTGAGCTCCAGGGAGAGAGGCTGATTTTTCGCTTTTTGAGGCCGACCGACGAACCGGCGCGGGGCGGACTCAAAAGCCCGCAGAGCCGTAGGCACTTAGAAAAGTTTCGCCTTTGGCTGTGAGCTCCAGGGGGAGAGGCTGGTTTTGCGTTATTTTAGGCCGGCTGGAGAACCGGCGCGGGTCGGACGCACAATCCCCGCAGAGCCGTGGGCACTTAGAAAATATTTGCCAAGTTGGCTCTGAGCGCCTGGTACCTAATATGGAAGTATAGAGGCCGACTTTCGGGCAAGATCACGCCGCGTTAGGCTTCCAGGACCCCGGCTAAGCAATTTTACCGGGCCGCCCGGTTCTTTTTTTGAACCAGCCCGGTTCTTTTTACACTTCCAGCTGGAGCTCAGCAGCGGCTTTTTGCGCAAGATCACGCCGGGTTAGGCTTCCAGGACCTCGGCTAAGAAATTCTACCGGGCCGCCCGGTTCTTTTTTTGAACCAGCCCGGTTTTTTTTACACTTCCAGCTGGAGCTCACGAGCGGCTTTTTGGACAAGATCACGCCGTGTTAGGCTTCCAGAGCCCCGGCTAAGCAATTTTACCGGCCCGCCCGGTTCTTTTTTTTAACCAGCCCGGTTCTTTTTACACTTCCAGCTGGAGCTCAGCAGCGGGTTTTTGGACAAGATCACGCCGTGTTAGGCTTCCAGAGCCCCGGCTAAGCAATTTTACCGGGTCGCCCGGTTCTTTTTTTTAACCAGCCCGGTTCTTTTTACACTTCCAGCTGGAGCTCAGCAGCGGCTTTTTGGACAAGATCACGCCGTGTTAGTCTTCCAGAGCCCCGGCTAAGCAATTTTACCGGGTCGCCCGGTTCTTTTTTTAACCAGCCCGGTTCTTTTTACACTTCCAGCTGGAGCTCAGCATCGTGTAAAACATAAACCAAACGATGAAATTGGTTATTTCTTCATGTATAATGATCAACTCGATACTCCCTAGCCCCCAACAGCCTTTTTTTTCATAACACTTTAACCAGAGTGACGGGAGAGCGGCATTTCAGAAAACGTGCTTATCTCGGCGAGAAAAAGCGATTTCGGCAATAAAATTTAAAACGCGTGTAAAACATAAACCAAACGATGAAATTGGTTATTTCTTCATGTATAATGATCAACTCGATACTCCCTAGCCCCCAACAGCCTTTTTTTTCATAACACTTTAACCAGAGTGACGGGAGAGCGGCATTTCTGAAAACGTGCTTATCTCGGCGAGAAAAAGCGATTTCGGCAATAAAATTTAAAACGCGTGTAAAACATAAACCAAACGATGAAATTGGTTATTTCTTCATGTATAATGATCAACTCGATACTCCCTAGCCCCCAACAGCCTTTTTTTTCATAACACTTTAACCAGAGTGACGGGAGAGCGGCATTTCAGAAAACGTGCTTATCTCGGCGAGAAAAAGCGATTTCGGCAATAAATTTTAAAACGCGTGTAAAACATAAACCAAACGATGAAATTGGTTATTTCTTCATGTATAATGATCAACTCGATACTCCCTAGCCCCCAACAGCCTTTTTTTTCATAACACTTTAACCAGAGTGACGGGAGAGCGGCATTTCAGAAAACGTGCTTATCTCGGCGAGAAAAAGCGATTTCGGCAATAAAATTTAAAACGCGTGTAAAACATAAACCAAACGATGAAATTGGTTATTTCTTCATGTATAATGATCAACTCGATACTCCCTAGCCCCCAACAGCCTTTTTTTTCATAACACTTTAACCAGAGTGACGGGAGAGCGGCATTTCAGAAAACGTGCTTATCTCGGCGAGAAAAAGCGATTTCGGCAATAAAATTTAAAACGCGTGTAAAACATAAACCAAACGATGAAATTGGTTATTTCTTCATGTATAATGATCAACTCGAGTTGAGCTCCAGGGAGAGAGGCTGATTTTTCGCTTTTTGAGGCCGACCGACGAACCGGCGCGGGGCGGACTCAAAAGCCCGCAGAGCCGTAGGCACTTAGAAAAGTTTCGCCTTTGGCTGTGAGCTCCAGGGGGAGAGGCTGGTTTTGCGTTATTTTAGGCCGGCTGGAGAACCGGCGCGGGTCGGACGCACAATCCCCGCAGAGCCGTGGGCACTTAGAAAATATTTGCCAAGTTGGCTCTGAGCGCCTGGTACCTAATATGGAAGTATAGAGGCCGACTTTCGGGCAAGATCACGCCGCGTTAGGCTTCCAGGACCCCGGCTAAGCAATTTTACCGGGCCGCCCGGTTCTTTTTTTGAACCAGCCCGGTTCTTTTTACACTTCCAGCTGGAGCTCAGCAGCGGCTTTTTGCGCAAGATCACGCCGGGTTAGGCTTCCAGGACCTCGGCTAAGAAATTCTACCGGGCCGCCCGGTTCTTTTTTTGAACCAGCCCGGTTCTTTTTACACTTCCAGCTGGAGCTCACGAGCGGCTTTTTGGACAAGATCACGCCGTGTTAGGCTTCCAGAGCCCCGGCTAAGCAATTTTACCGGCCCGCCCGGTTCTTTTTTTTAACCAGCCCGGTTCTTTTTACACTTCCAGCTGGAGCTCAGCAGCGGGTTTTTGGACAAGATCACGCCGTGTTAGGCTTCCAGAGCCCCGGCTAAGCAATTTTACCGGGTCGCCCGGTTCTTTTTTTTAACCAGCCCGGTTCTTTTTACACTTCCAGCTGGAGCTCAGCAGCGGCTTTTTGGACAAGATCACGCCGTGTTAGTCTTCCAGAGCCCCGGCTAAGCAATTTTACCGGGTCGCCCGGTTCTTTTTTTAACCAGCCCGGTTCTTTTTACACTTCCAGCTGGAGCTCAGCATCGTGTAAAACATAAACCAAACGATGAAATTGGTTATTTCTTCATGTATAAAGATCAACTCGATACTCCCTAGCCCCCAACAGCCTTTTTTTTCATAACACTTTAACCAGAGTGACGGGAGAGCGGCATTTCAGAAAACGTGCTTATCTCGGCGAGAAAAAGCGATTTCGGCAATAAAATTTAAAACGCGTGTAAAACATAAACCAAACGATGAAATTGGTTATTTCTTCATGTATAATGATCAACTCGATACTCCCTAGCCCCCAACAGCCTTTTTTTTCATAACACTTTAACCAGAGTGACGGGAGAGCGGCATTTCAGAAAACGTGCTTATCTCGGCGAGAAAAAGCGATTTCGGCAATAAAATTTAAAACGCGTGTAAAACATAAACCAAACGATGAAATTGGTTATTTCTTCATGTATAATGATCAACTCAATACTCCCTAGCCCCCAACAGCCTTTTTTTTCATAACACTTTAACCAGAGTGACGGGAGAGCGGCATTTCAGAAAACGTGCTTATCTCGGCGAGAAAAAGCGATTTCGGCAATAAAATTTAAAACGCGTGTAAAACATAAACCAAACGATGAAATTGGTTATTTCTTCATGTATAATGATCAACTCGATACTCCCTAGCCCCCAACAGCCTTTTTTTTCATAACACTTTAACCAGAGTGACGGGAGAGCGGCATTTCAGAAAACGTGCTTATCTCGGCGAGAAAAAGCGATTTCGGCAATAAAATTTAAAACGCGTGTAAAACATAAACCAAACGATGAAATTGGTTATTTCTTCATGTATAATGATCAACTCGATACTCCCTAGCCCCCAACAGCCTTTTTTTTCATAACACTTTAACCAGAGTGACGGGAGAGCGGCATTTCAGAAAACGTGCTTATCTCGGCGAGAAAAAGCGATTTCGGCAATAAAATTTAAAACGCGTGTAAAACATAAACCAAACGATGAAATTGGTTATTTCTTCATGTATAATGATCAACTCGAGTCGAGCTCCAGGGAGAGAGGCTGATTTTTCGCTTTTTGAGGCCGACCGACGAACCGGCGCGGGGCGGACTCAAAAGCCCGCAGAGCCGTAGGCACTTAGAAAAGTTTCGCCTTTGGCTGTGAGCTCCAGGGGGAGAGGCTGGTTTTGCGTTATTTTAGGCCGGCTGGAGAACCGGCGCGGGTCGGACGCACAATCCCCGCAGAGCCGTGGGCACTTAGAAAATTTTTGCCAAGTTGGCTCTGAGCGCCTGGTACCTAATATGGAAGTATAGAGGCCGACTTTCGGGCAAGATCACGCCGCGTTAGGCTTCCAGGACCCCGGCTAAGCAATTTTACCGGGCCGCCCGGTTCTTTTTTTGAACCAGCCCGGTTCTTTTTACACTTCCAGCTGGAGCTCAGCAGCGGCTTTTTGCGCAAGATCACGCCGGGTTAGGCTTCCAGGACCTCGGCTAAGAAATTCTACCGGGCCGCACGGTTCTTTTTTTGAACCAGCCCGGTTCTTTTTACACTTCCAGCTGGAGCTCACAAGCGGCTTTTTGGACAAGATCACGCCGTGTTAGGCTTCCAGAGCCCCGGCTAAGCAATTTTACCGGCCCGCCCGGTTCTTTTTTTTAACCAGCCCGGTTCTTTTTACACTTCCAGCTGGAGCTCAGCAGCGGGTTTTTGGACAAGATCACGCCGTGTTAGGCTTCCAGAGCCCCGGCTAAGCAATTTTACAGGGTCGCCCGGTTCTTTTTTTTAACCAGCCCGGTTTTTTTTACACTTCCAGCTGGAGCTCAGCAGCGGCTTTTTGCACAGTATCACGCCGGGTTAGGCTTCCAGAGCCCCGGCTAAGCAATTTTACCGGGCCGCCCGGTTCTTTTTTTTAACCAGCCCGGTTCTTTTTACACTTCCAGCTGGAGCTCAGCAGCGGCTTTTTGGACAAGATCACGCCGTGTTAGGCTTCCAGAGCCCCGGCTAAGCAATTTTACCGGGTCGCCCGGTTCTTTTTTTTAACCAGCCCGGTTCTTTTTACACTTCCAGCTGGAGCTCAGCAGCGGCTTTTTGGACAAGATCACGCCGTGTTAGGCTTCCAGAGCCCCGGCTAAGCAATTTTACCGGGTCGCCCGGTTCTTTTTTTAACCAGCCCGGTTCTTTTTACACTTCCAGCTGGAGCTCAGCATCGTGTAAAACATAAACCAAACGATGAAATTGGTTATTTCTTCATGTATAATGATCAACTCGATACTCCCTAGCCCCCAACAGCCTTTTTTTTCATAACACTTTAACCAGAGTGACGGGAGAGCGGCATTTCAGAAAACGTGCTTATCTCGGCGAGAAAAAGCGATTTCGGCAATAAAATTTAAAACGCGTGTAAAACATAAATCAAACGATGAAATTGGTTATTTCTTCATGTATAATGATCAACTCGATACTCCCTAGCCCCCAACAGCCTTTTTTTTCATAACACTTTAACCAGAGTGACCGGAGAGCGGCATTTCAGAAAACGTGCTTATCTCGGCGAGAAAAAGAGATTTCGGCAATAAAATTTAAAACGCGTGTAAAACATAAACCAAACGATGAAATTGGTTATTTCTTCATGTATAATGATCAACTCGATACTCCCTAGCCCCCAATAGCCTTTTTTTTCATAACACTTTAACCAGAGTGACGGGAGAGCGGCATTTTAGAAAACGTGCTTATCTCGGCGAGAAAAAGCGATTTCGGCAATAAAATTTAAAACGCGTGTAAAACATAAACCAAACAATGAAATTGGTTATTTCTTCATGTATAATGATCAACTCGATACTCCCTAGCCCCCAACAGCCTTTTTTTTCATAACACTTTAACCAGAGTGACGGGAGAGCGGCATTTCAGAAAACGTGCTTATCTCGGCGAGAAAAAGCGATTTCGGCAATAAAATTTAAAACGCGTGTAAAACATAAACCAAACGATGAAATTGGTTATTTCTTCATGTATAATGATCAACTCGATACTCCCTAGCCCCCAACAGCCTTTTTTTTTCATAACACTTTAACCAGAGTGACGGGAGAGCGGCATTTCAGAAAACGTGCTTATCTCGGCGAGAAAAAGCGATTTCGGCAATAAAATTTAAAACGCGTGTAAAACATAAACCAAACGATGAAATTGGTTATTTCTTCATGTATAATGATCAACTCGAGTCGAGCTCCAGGGAGAGAGGCTGATTTTTCGCTTTTTGAGGCCGACCGACGAACCGGCGCGGGGCTGACTCAAAAGCCCGCAGAGCCGTAGGCACTTAGAAAAGTTTCGCCTTTGGCTGTGAGCTCCAGGGGGAGAGGCTGGTTTTGCGTTATTTTAGGCCGGCTGGAGAACCGGCGCGGGTCGGACGCACAATCCCCGCAGAGCCGTGGGCACTTGGAAAATTTTTGCCAAGTTGGCTCTGAGCGCCTGGTACCTAATATGGAAGTATAGAGGCCGACTTTCGGGCAAGATCACGCCGCGTTAGGCTTCCAGGACCCCGGCTAAGCAATTTTACCGGGCCGCCCGGTTCTTTTTTTGAACCAGCCCGGTTCTTTTTACACTTCCAGCTGGAGCTCAGCAGCGGCTTTTTGCGCAAGATCACGCCGGGTTAGGCTTCCAAAACCTCGGCTAAGAAATTCTACCGGGCCGCCCGGTTCTTTTTTTGAACCAGCCCGGTTCTTTTTACACTTCCAGCTGGAGCTCACAAGCGGCTTTTTGGACAAGATCACGCCGTGTTAGGCTTCCAGAGCCCCGGCTAAGCAATTTTACCGGCCCGCCCGGTTCTTTTTTTTAACCAGCCCGGTTCTTTTTACACTTCCAGCTGGAGCTCAGCAGCGGCTTTTTGGACAAGATCACGCCGTGTTAGGCTTCCAGAGCCCCGGCTAAGCAATTTTACCGGGTCGCCCGGTTCTTTTTTTTAACCAGCCCGGTTCTTTTTACACTTCCAGCTGGAGCTCAGCAGCGGCTTTTTGGACAAGATCACGCCGTGTTAGGCTTCCAGAGCCCCGGCTAAGCAATTTTACCGGGTCGCCCGGTTCTTTTTTTAACCAGCCCGGTTCTTTTTACACTTCCAGCTGGAGCTCAGCATCGTGTAAAACATAAACCAAACGATGAAATTGGTTATTTCTTCATGTATAATGATCAACTCGATACTCCCTAGCCCCCAACAGCCTTTTTTTTCATAACACTTTAACCAGAGTGACGGGAGAGCGGCATTTCAGAAAACGTGCTTATCTCGGCGAGAAAAAGCGATTTCGGCAATAAAATTTAAAACGCGTGTAAAACATAAATCAAACGATGAAATTGGTTATTTCTTCATGTATAATGATCAACTCGATACTCCCTAGCCCCCAACAGCCTTTTTTTTCATAACACTTTAACCAGAGTGACGGGAGAGCGGCATTTCAGAAAACGTGCTTATCTCGGCGAGAAAAAGAGATTTCGGCAATAAAATTTAAAACGCGTGTAAAACATAAACCAAACGATGAAATTGGTTATTTCTTCATGTATAATGATCAACTCGATACTCCCTAGCCCCCAATAGCCTTTTTTTTCATAACACTTTAACCAGAGTGACGGGAGAGCGGCATTTTAGAAAACGTGCTTATCTCGGCGAGAAAAAGCGATTTCGGCAATAAAATTTAAAACGCGTGTAAAACATAAACCAAACAATGAAATTGGTTATTTCTTCATGTATAATGATCAACTCGATACTCCCTAGCCCCCAACAGCCTTTTTTTTCATAACACTTTAACCAGAGTGACGGGAGAGCGGCATTTCAGAAAACGTGCTTATCTCGGCGAGAAAAAGCGATTTCGGCAATAAAATTTAAAACGCGTGTAAAACATAAACCAAACGATGAAATTGGTTATTTCTTCATGTATAATGATCAACTCGATACTCCCTAGCCCCCAACAGCCTTTTTTTTTCATAACACTTTAACCAGAGTGACGGGAGAGCGGCATTTCAGAAAACGTGCTTATCTCGGCGAGAAAAAGCGATTTCGGCAATAAAATTTAAAACGCGTGTAAAACATAAACCAAACGATGAAATTGGTTATTTCTTCATGTATAATGATCAACTCGAGTCGAGCTCCAGGGAGAGAGGCTGATTTTTCGCTTTTTGAGGCCGACCGACGAACCGGCGCGGGGCTGACTCAAAAGCCCGCAGAGCCGTAGGCACTTAGAAAAGTTTCGCCTTTGGCTGTGAGCTCCAGGGGGAGAGGCTGGTTTTGCGTTATTTTAGGCCGGCTGGAGAACCGGCGCGGGTCGGACGCACAATCCCCGCAGAGCCGTGGGCACTTGGAAAATTTTTGCCAAGTTGGCTCTGAGCGCCTGGTACCTAATATGGAAGTATAGAGGCCGACTTTCGGGCAAGATCACGCCGCGTTAGGCTTCCAGGACCCCGGCTAAGCAATTTTACCGGGCCGCCCGGTTCTTTTTTTGAACCAGCCCGGTTCTTTTTACACTTCCAGCTGGAGCTCAGCAGCGGCTTTTTGCGCAAGATCACGCCGGGTTAGGCTTCCAAAACCTCGGCTAAGAAATTCTACCGGGCCGCCCGGTTCTTTTTTTGAACCAGCCCGGTTCTTTTTACACTTCCAGCTGGAGCTCACGAGCGGCTTTTTGGACAAGATCACGCCGTGTTAGGCTTCCAGAGCCCCGGCTAAGCAATTTTACCGGCCCGCCCGGTTCTTTTTTTTAACCAGCCCGGTTCTTTTTACACTTCCAGCTGGAGCTCAGCAGCGGGTTTTTGGACAAGATCACGCCGTGTTAGGCTTCCAGAGCCCCGGCTAAGCAATTTTACCGGGTCGCCCGGTTCTTTTTTTAACCAGCCCGGTTCTTTTTACACTTCCAGCTGGAGCTCAGCAGCGTGTAAAACATAAACCAAACGATGAAATTGGTTATTTCTTCATGTATAATGATCAACTCGATACTCCCTAGCCCCCAACAGCCTTTTTTTTCATAACACTTTAACCAGAGTGACGGGAGAGCGGCATTTCAGAAAACGTGCTTATCTCGGCGAGAAAAAGCGATTTCGGCAATAAAATTTAAAACGCGTGTAAAACATAAATCAAACGATGAAATTGGTTATTTCTTCATGTATAATGATCAACTCGATACTCCTTAGCCCCCAACAGCCTTTTTTTTCATAACACTTTAACCAGAGTGACGGGAGAGCGGCATTTCAGAAAACGTGCTTATCTCGGCGAGAAAAAGAGATTTCGGCAATAAAATTTAAAACGCGTGTAAAACATAAACCAAACGATGAAATTGGTTATTTCTTCATGTATAATGATCAACTCGATACTCCCTAGCCCCCAATAGCCTTTTTTTTCATAACACTTTAACCAGAGTGACGGGAGAGCGGCATTTTAGAAAACGTGCTTATCTCGGCGAGAAAAAGCGATTTCGGCAATAAAATTTAAAACGCGTGTAAAACATAAACCAAACAATGAAATTGGTTATTTCTTCATGTATAATGATCAACTCGATACTCCCTAGCCCCCAACAGCCTTTTTTTTCATAACACTTTAACCAGAGTGACGGGAGAGCGGCATTTCAGAAAACGTGCTTATCTCGGCGAGAAAAAGCGATTTCGGCAATACAATTTAAAACGCGTGTAAAACATAAACCAAACGATGAAATTGGTTATTTCTTCATGTATAATGATCAACTCGATACTCCCTAGCCCCCAACAGCCTTTTTTTTCATAACACTTTAACCAGAGTGACGGGAGAGCGGCATTTCTGAAAACGTGCTTATCTCGGCGAGAAAAAGCGATTTCGGCAATAAAATTTAAAACGCGTGTAAAACATAAACCAAACGATGAAATTGGTTATTTCTTCATGTATAATGATCAACTCGATACTCCCTAGCCCCCAACAGCCTTTTTTTTCATAACACTTTAACCAGAGTGACGGGAGAGCGGCATTTCAGAAAACGTGCTTATCTCGGCGAGAAAAAGCGATTTCGGCAATAAATTTTAAAACGCGTGTAAAACATAAACCAAACGATGAAATTGGTTATTTCTTCATGTATAATGATCAACTCGATACTCCCTAGCCCCCAACAGCCTTTTTTTTCATAACACTTTAACCAGAGTGACGGGAGAGCGGCATTTCAGAAAACGTGCTTATCTCGGCGAGAAAAAGCGATTTCGGCAATAAAATTTAAAACGCGTGTAAAACATAAACCAAACGATGAAATTGGTTATTTCTTCATGTATAATGATCAACTCGATACTCCCTAGCCCCCAACAGCCTTTTTTTTCATAACACTTTAACCAGAGTGACGGGAGAGCGGCATTTCAGAAAACGTGCTTATCTCGGCGAGAAAAAGCGATTTCGGCAATAAAATTTAAAACGCGTGTAAAACATAAACCAAACGATGAAATTGGTTATTTCTTCATGTATAATGATCAACTCGAGTTGAGCTCCAGGGAGAGAGGCTGATTTTTCGCTTTTTGAGGCCGACCGACGAACCGGCGCGGGGCGGACTCAAAAGCCCGCAGAGCCGTAGGCACTTAGAAAAGTTTCGCCTTTGGCTGTGAGCTCCAGGGGGAGAGGCTGGTTTTGCGTTATTTTAGGCCGGCTGGAGAACCGGCGCGGGTCGGACGCACAATCCCCGCAGAGCCGTGGGCACTTAGAAAATTTTTGCCAAGTTGGCTCTGAGCGCCTGGTACCTAATATGGAAGTATAGAGGCCGACTTTCGGGCAAGATCACGCCGCGTTAGGCTTCCAGGACCCCGGCTAAGCAATTTTACCGGGCCGCCCGGTTCTTTTTTTGAACCAGCCCGGTTCTTTTTACACTTCCAGCTGGAGCTCAGCAGCGGCTTTTTGCGCAAGATCACGCCGGGTTAGGCTTCCAGGACCTCGGCTAAGAAATTCTACCGGGCCGCCCGGTTCTTTTTTTGAACCAGCCCGGTTCTTTTTACACTTCCAGCTGGAGCTCACGAGCGGCTTTTTGGACAAGATCACGCCGTGTTAGGCTTCCAGAGCCCCGGCTAAGCAATTTTACCGGCCCGCCCGGTTCTTTTTTTTAACCAGCCCGGTTCTTTTTACACTTCCAGCTGGAGCTCAGCAGCGGGTTTTTGGACAAGATCACGCCGTGTTAGGCTTCCAGAGCCCCGGCTAAGCAATTTTACCGGGTCGCCCGGTTCTTTTTTTTAACCAGCCCGGTTCTTTTTACACTTCCAGCTGGAGCTCAGCAGCGGCTTTTTGGACAAGATCACGCCGTGTTAGTCTTCCAGAGCCCCGGCTAAGCAATTTTACCGGGTCGCCCGGTTCTTTTTTTAACCAGCCCGGTTCTTTTTACACTTCCAGCTGGAGCTCAGCATCGTGTAAAACATAAACCAAACGATGAAATTGGTTATTTCTTCATGTATAAAGATCAACTCGATACTCCCTAGCCCCCAACAGCCTTTTTTTTCATAACACTTTAACCAGAGTGACGGGAGAGCGGCATTTCAGAAAACGTGCTTATCTCGGCGAGAAAAAGCGATTTCGGCAATAAAATTTAAAACGCGTGTAAAACATAAACCAAACGATGAAATTGGTTATTTCTTCATGTATAATGATCAACTCGATACTCCCTAGCCCCCAACAGCCTTTTTTTTCATAACACTTTAACCAGAGTGACGGGAGAGCGGCATTTCAGAAAACGTGCTTATTTCGGCGAGAAAAAGCGATTTCGGCAATAAAATTTAAAACGCGTGTAAAACATAAACCAAACGATGAAATTGGTTATTTCTTCATGTATAATGATCAACTCAATACTCCCTAGCCCCCAACAGCCTTTTTTTTCATAACACTTTAACCAGAGTGACGGGAGAGCGGCATTTCAGAAAACGTGCTTATCTCGGCGAGAAAAAGCGATTTCGGCAATAAAATTTAAAACGCGTGTAAAACATAAACCAAACGATGAAATTGGTTATTTCTTCATGTATAATGATCAACTCGATACTCCCTAGCCCCCAACAGCCTTTTTTTTCATAACACTTTAACCAGAGTGACGGGAGAGCGGCATTTCAGAAAACGTGCTTATCTCGGCGAGAAAAAGCGATTTCGGCAATAAAATTTAAAACGCGTGTAAAACATAAACCAAACGATGAAATTGGTTATTTCTTCATGTATAATGATCAACTCGATACTCCCTAGCCCCCAACAGCCTTTTTTTTCATAACACTTTAACCAGAGTGACGGGAGAGCGGCATTTCAGAAAACGTGCTTATCTCGGCGAGAAAAAGCGATTTCGGCAATAAAATTTAAAACGCGTGTAAAACATAAACCAAACGATGAAATTGGTTATTTCTTCATGTATAATGATCAACTCGAGTCGAGCTCCAGGGAGAGAGGCTGATTTTTCGCTTTTTGAGGCCGACCGACGAACCGGCGCGGGGCGGACTCAAAAGCCCGCAGAGCCGTAGGCACTTAGAAAAGTTTCGCCTTTGGCTGTGAGCTCCAGGGGGAGAGGCTGGTTTTGCGTTATTTTAGGCCGGCTGGAGAACCGGCGCGGGTCGGACGCACAATCCCCGCAGAGCCGTGGGCACTTAGAAATTTTTTGCCAAGTTGGCTCTGAGCGCCTGGTACCTAATATGGAAGTATAGAGGCCGACTTTCGGGCAAGATCACGCCGCGTTAGGCTTCCAGGACCCCGGCTAAGCAATTTTACCGGGCCGCCCGGTTCTTTTTTTGAACCAGCCCGGTTCTTTTTACACTTCCAGCTGGAGCTCAGCAGCGGCTTTTTGCGCAAGATCACGCCGGGTTAGGCTTCCAGGACCTCGGCTAAGAAATTCTACCGGGCCGCACGGTTCTTTTTTTGAACCAGCCCGGTTCTTTTTACACTTCCAGCTGGAGCTCACAAGCGGCTTTTTGGACAAGATCACGCCGTGTTAGGCTTCCAGAGCCCCGGCTAAGCAATTTTACCGGCCCGCCCGGTTCTTTTTTTTAACCAGCCCGGTTCTTTTTACACTTCCAGCTGGAGCTCAGCAGCGGGTTTTTGGACAAGATCACGCCGTGTTAGGCTTCCAGAGCCCCGGCTAAGCAATTTTACAGGGTCGCCCGGTTCTTTTTTTTAACCAGCCCGGTTTTTTTTACACTTCCAGCTGGAGTTCAGCAGCGGCTTTTTGCACAGTATCACGCCGGGTTAGGCTTCCAGAGCCCCGGCTAAGCAATTTTACCGGGCCGCCCGGTTCTTTTTTTTAACCAGCCCGGTTCTTTTTACACTTCCAGCTGGAGCTCAGCAGCGGCTTTTTGGACAAGATCACGCCGTGTTAGGCTTCCAGAGCCCCGGCTAAGCAATTTTACCGGGTCGCCCGGTTCTTTGTTTTAACCAGCCCGGTTCTTTTTACACTTCCAGCTGGAGCTCAGCAGCGGCTTTTTGGACAAGATCACGCCGTGTTAGGCTTCCAGAGCCCCGGCTAAGCAATTTTACCGGGTCGCCCGGTTCTTTTTTTAACCAGCCCGGTTCTTTTTACACTTCCAGCTGGAGCTCAGCATCGTGTAAAACATAAACCAAACGATGAAATTGGTTATTTCTTCATGTATAATGATCAACTCGATACTCCCTAGCCCCCAACAGCCTTTTTTTTCATAACACTTTAACCAGAGTGACGGGAGAGCGGCATTTCAGAAAACATGCTTATCTCGGCGAGAAAAAGCGATTTCGGCAATAAAATTTAAAACGCGTGTAAAACATAAATCAAACGATGAAATTGGTTATTTCTTCATGTATAATGATCAACTCGATACTCCCTAGCCCCCAACAGCCTTTTTTTTCATAACACTTTAACCAGAGTGACGGGAGAGCGGCATTTCAGAAAACGTGCTTATCTCGGCGAGAAAAAGAGATTTCGGCAATAAAATTTAAAACGCGTGTAAAACATAAACCAAACGATGAAATTGGTTATTTCTTCATGTATAATGATTAACTCGATACTCCCTAGCCCCCAATAGCCTTTTTTTTCATAACACTTTAACCAGAGTGACGGGAGAGCGGCATTTTAGAAAACCTGCTTATCTCGGCGAGAAAAAGCGATTTCGGCAATAAAATTTAAAACGCGTGTAAAACATAAACCAAACAATGAAATTGGTTATTTCTTCATGTATAATGATCAACTCGATACTCCCTAGCCCCCAACAGCCTTTTTTTTCATAACACTTTAACCAGAGTGACGGGAGAGCGGCATTTCAGAAAACGTGCTTATCTCGGCGAGAAAAAGCGATTTTGGCAATAAAATTTAAAACGCGTGTAAAACATAAACCAAACGATGAAATTGGTTATTTCTTCATGTATAATGATCAACTCGATACTCCCTAGCCCCCAACAGCCTTTTTTTTTCATAACACTTTAACCAGAGTGACGGGAGAGCGGCATTTCAGAAAACGTGCTTATCTCGGCGAGAAAAAGCGATTTCGGCAATAAAATTTAAAACGCGTGTAAAACATAAACCAAACGATGAAATTGGTTATTTCTTCATGTATAATGATCAACTCGAGTCGAGCTCCAGGGAGAGAGGCTGATTTTTTGCTTTTTGAGGCCGACCGACGAACCGGCGCGGGGCGGACTCAAAAGCCCGCAGAGCCGTAGGCACTTAGAAAAGTTTTTGCCTTTGGCTGTGAGCTCCAGGGGGAGAGGCTGGTTTTGCGTTATTTTAGGCCGGCTGGAGAACCGGCGCGGGTCGGACGCACAATCCCCGCAGAGCCGTGGGCACTTAGAAAATTTTTGCCAAGTTGGCTCTGAGCGCCTGGTACCTAATATGGAAGTATAGAGGCCGACTTTCGGGCAAGATCACGCCGCGTTAGGCTTCCAGGACCCCGGCTAAGCAATTTTACCGGGCCGCCCGGTTCTTTTTTTGAACCAGCCCGGTTCTTTTTACACTTCCAGCTGGAGCTCAGCAGCGGCTTTTTGCGCAAGATCACGCCGGGTTAGGCTTCCAAAACCTCGGCTAAGAAATTCTACCGGGCCGCCCGGTTCTTTTTTTGAACCAGCCCGGTTCTTTTTACACTTCCAGCTGGAGCTTACGAGCGGCTTTTTGGACAAGATCACGCCGTGTTAGGCTTCCAGAGCCCCGGCTAAGCAATTTTACCGGCCCGCCCGGTTCTTTTTTTTAACCAGCCCGGTTCTTTTTACACTTCCAGCTGGAGCTCAGCAGCGGGTTTTTGGACAAGATCACGCCGTGTTAGGCTTCCAGAGCCCCGGCTAAGCAATTTTACCGGGTCGCCCGGTTCTTTTTTTTAACCAGCCCGGTTCTTTTTACACTTCCAGCTGGAGCTCAGCAGCGGCTTTTTGGACAAGATCACGCCGTGTTAGTCTTCCAGAGCCCCGGCTAAGCAATTTTACCGGGTCGCCCGGTTCTTTTTTTAACCAGCCCGGTTCTTTTTACACTTCCAGCTGGAGCTCAGCATCGTGTAAAACATAAACCAAACGATGAAATTGGTTATTTCTTCATGTATAATGATCAACTCGATACTCCCTAGCCCCCAACAGCCTTTTTTTTCATAACACTTTAACCAGAGTGACGGGAGAGCGGCATTTCAGAAAACGTGCTTATCTCGGCGAGAAAAAGCGATTTCGGCAATAAAATTTAAAACGCGTGTAAAACATAAATCAAACGATGAAATTGGTTATTTCTTCATGTATAATGATCAACTCGATACTCCCTAGCCCCCAACAGCCTTTTTTTTCATAACACTTTAACCAGAGTGACGGGAGAGCGGCATTTCAGAAAACGTGCTTATCTCGGCGAGAAAAAGAGATTTCGGCAATAAAATTTAAAACGCGTGTAAAACATAAACCAAACGATGAAATTGGTTATTTCTTCATGTATAATGATCAACTCGATACTCCCTATTCCCCAATAGCCTTTTTTTTCATAACACTTTAACCAGAGTGACGGGAGAGCGGCATTTTAGAAAACGTGCTTATCTCGGCGAGAAAAAGCGATTTCGGCAATAAAATTTAAAACGCGTGTAAAACATAAACCAAACAATGAAATTGGTTATTTCTTCATGTATAATGATCAACTCGATACTCCCTAGCCCCCAACAGCCTTTTTTTTCATAACACTTTAACCAGAGTGACGGGAGAGCGGAATTTCAGAAAACGTGCTTATCTCGGCGAGAAAAAGCGATTTCGGCAATAAAATTTAAAACGCGTGTAAAACATAAACCAAACGATGAAATTGGTTATTTCTTCATGTATAATGATCAACTCGATACTCCCTAGCCCCCAACAGCCTTTTTTTTCATAACACTTTAACCAAAGTGACGGGAGAGCGGCATTTCTGAAAACGTGCTTATCTCGGCGAGAAAAAGCGATTTCGGCAATAAAATTTAAAACGCGTGTAAAACATAAACCAAACGATGAAATTGGTTATTTCTTCATGTATAATGATCAACTCGATACTCCCTAGCCCCCAACAGCCTTTTTTTTCATAACACTTTAACCAGAGTGACGGGAGAGCGGCATTTCAGAAAACGTGCTTATCTCGGCGAGAAAAAGCGATTTCGGCAATAAATTTTAAAACGCGTGTAAAACATAAACCAAACGATGAAATTGGTTATTTCTTCATGTATAATGATCAACTCGATACTCCCTAGCCCCCAACAGCCTTTTTTTTCATAACACTTTAACCAGAGTGACGGGAGAGCGGCATTTCAAAAAACGTGCTTATCTCGGCGAGAAAAAGCGATTTCGGCAATAAAATTTAAAACGCGTGTAAAACATAAACCAAACGATGAAATTGGTTATTTCTTCATGTATAATGATCAACTCGATACTCCCTAGCCCCCAACAGCCTTTTTTTTCATAACACTTTAACCAGAGTGACGGGAGAGCGGCATTTCAGAAAACGTGCTTATCTCGGCGAGAAAAAGCGATTTCGGCAATAAAATTTAAAACGCGTGTAAAACATAAACCAAACGATGAAATTGGTTATTTCTTCATGTATAATGATCAACTCGAGTCGAGCTCCAGGGAGAGAGGCTGATTTTTCGCTTTTTGAGGCCGACCGACGAACCGGCGCGGGGCGGACTCAAAAGCCCGCAGAGCCGTAGGCACTTAGAAAAGTTTCGCCTTTGGCTGTGAGCTCCAGGGGGAGAGGCTGGTTTTGCGTTATTTTAGGCCGGCTGGAGAACCGGCGCGGGTCGGACGCACAATCCCCGCAGAGCCGTGGGCACTTAGAAAATTTTTGCCAAGTTGGCTCTGAGCGCCTGGTACCTAATATGGAAGTATAGAGGCCGACTTTCGGGCAAGATCACGCCGCGTTAGGCTTCCAGGACCCCGGCTAAGCAATTTTACCGGGCCGCCCGGTTCTTTTTTTGAACCAGCCCGGTTCTTTTTACACTTCCAGCTGGAGCTCAGCAGCGGCTTTTTGCGCAAGATCACGCCGGGTTAGGCTTCCAGGACCTCGGCTAAGAAATTCTACCGGGCCGCCCGGTTCTTTTTTTGAACCAGCCCGGTTCTTTTTACACTTCCAGCTGGAGCTCACGAGCGGCTTTTTGGACAAGATCACGCCGTGTTAGGCTTCCAGAGCCCCGGCTAAGCAATTTTACCGGCCCGCCCGGTTCTTTTTTTAACCAGCCCGGTTCTTTTTACACTTCCAGCTGGAGCTCAGCAGCGGGTTTTTGGACAAGATCACGCCGTGTTAGGCTTCCAGAGCCCCGGCTAAGCAATTTTACCGGGTCGCCCGGTTCTTTTTTTTAACCAGCCCGGTTCTTTTTACACTTCCAGCTGGAGCTCAGCAGCGGCTTTTTGGACAAGATCACGCCGTGTTAGTCTTCCAGAGCCCCGGCTAAGCAATTTTACCGGGTCGCCCGGTTCTTTTTTTAACCAGCCCGGTTCTTTTTACACTTCCAGCTGGAGCTCAGCATCGTGTAAAACATAAACCAAACGATGAAATTGGTTATTTCTTCATGTATAATGATCAACTCGATACTCCCTAGCCCCCAACAGCCTTTTTTTTCATAACACTTTAACCAGAGTGACGGGAGAGCGGCATTTCAGAAAACGTGCTTATCTCGGCGAGAAAAAGCGATTTCGGCAATAAAATTAAAAACGCGTGTAAAACATAAATCAAACGATGAAATTGGTTATTTCTTCATGTATAATGATCAACTCGATACTCCCTAGCCCCCAACAGCCTTTTTTTTCATAACACTTTAACCAGAGTGACGGGAGAGCGGCATTTCAGAAAACGTGCTTATCTCGGCGAGAAAAAGAGATTTCGGCAATAAAATTTAAAACGCGTGTAAAACATAAACCAAACGATGAAATTGGTTATTTCTTCATGTATAATGATCAACTCGATACTCCCTAGCCCCCAATAGCCTTTTTTTTCATAACACTTTAACCAGAGTGACGGGAGAGCGGCATTTTAGAAAACGTGCTTATCTCGGCGAGAAAAAGCGATTTCGGCAATAAAATTTAAAACGCGTGTAAAACATAAACCAAACAATGAAATTGGTTATTTCTTCATGTATAATGATCAACTCGATACTCCCTAGCCCCCAACAGCCTTTTTTTTTCATAACACTTTAACCAGAGTGACGGGAGAGCGGCATTTCAGAAAACGTGCTTATCTCGGCGAGAAAAAGCGATTTCGGCAATAAAATTTAAAACGCGTGTAAAACATAAACCAAACGATGAAATTGGTTATTTCTTCATGTATAATGATCAACTCGATACTCCCTAGCCCCCAACAGCCTTTTTTTTCATAACACTTTAACCAGAGTGACGGGAGAGCGGCATTTCAGAAAACGTGCTTATCTCGGCGAGAAAAAGCGATTTCGGCAATAAAATTTAAAACGCGTGTAAAACATAAACCAAACGATGAAATTGGTTATTTCTTCATGTATAATGATCAACTCAATACTCCCTAGCCCCCAACAGCCTTTTTTTTCATAACACTTTAACCAGAGTGACGGGAGAGCGGCATTTCAGAAAACGTGCTTATCTCGGCGAGAAAAAGCGATTTCGGCAATAAATTTTAAAACGTGTGTAAAACATAAACCAAACGATGAAATTGGTTATTTCTTCATGTATAATGATCAACTCGATACTCCCTAGCCCCCAACAGCCTTTTTTTTCATAACACTTTAACCAGAGTGACGGGAGAGCGGCATTTCAAAAAACGTGCTTATCTCGGCGAGAAAAAGCGATTTCGGCAATAAAATTTAAAACGCGTGTAAAACATAAACCAAACGATGAAATTGGTTATTTCTTCATGTATAATGATCAACTCGATACTCCCTAGCCCCCAACAGCCTTTTTTTTCATAACACTTTAACCAGAGTGACGGGAGAGCGGCATTTCAGAAAACGTGCTTATCTCGGCGAGAAAAAGCGATTTCGGCAATAAAATTTAAAACGCGTGTAAAACATAAACCAAACGATGAAATTGGTTATTTCTTCATGTATAATGATCAACTCGAGTCGAGCTCCAGGGAGAGAGGCTGATTTTTCGCTTTTTGAGGCCGACCGACGAACCGGCGCGGGGCGGACTCAAAAGCCCGCAGAGCCGTTGGCACTTAGAAAAGTTTCGCCTTTGGCTGTGAGCTCCAGGGGGAGAGGCTGGTTTTGCGTTATTTTAGGCCGGCTGGAGAACCGGCGCGGGTCGGACGCACAATCCCCGCAGAGCCGTGGGCACTTAGAAAATTTTTGCCAAGTTGGCTCTGAGCGCCTGGTACCTAATATGGAAGTATAGAGGCCGACTTTCGGGCAAGATCACGCCGCGTTAGGCTTCCAGGACCCCGGCTAAGCAATTTTACCGGGCCGCCCGGTTCTTTTTTTGAACCAGCCCGGTTCTTTTTACACTTCCAGCTGGAGCTCAGCAGCGGCTTTTTGCGCAAGATCACGCCGGGTTAGGCTTCCAGGACCTCGGCTAAGAAATTCTACCGGGCCGCCCGGTTCTTTTTTTGAACCAGCCCGGTTCTTTTTACACTTCCAGCTGGAGCTCACGAGCGGCTTTTTGGACAAGATCACGCCGTGTTAGGCTTCCAGAGCCCCGGCTAAGCAATTTTACCGGCCCGCCCGGTTCTTTTTTTTAACCAGCCCGGTTCTTTTTACACTTCCAGCTGGAGCTCAGCAGCGGGTTTTTGGACAAGATCACGCCGTGTTAGGCTTCCAGAGCCCCGGCTAAGCAATTTTACCGGGTCGCCCGGTTCTTTTTTTTAACCAGCCCGGTTCTTTTTACACTTCCAGCTGGAGCTCAGCAGCGGCTTTTTGGACAAGATCACGCCGTGTTAGTCTTCCAGAGCCCCGGCTAAGCAATTTTACCGGGTCGCCCGGTTCTTTTTTTAACCAGCCCGGTTCTTTTTACACTTCCAGCTGGAGCTCAGCATCGTGTAAAACATAAACCAAACGATGAAATTGGTTATTTCTTCATGTATAATGATCAACTCGATACTCCCTAGCCCCCAACAGCCTTTTTTTTCATAACACTTTAACCAGAGTGACGGGAGAGCGGCATTTCAGAAAACGTGCTTATCTCGGCGAGAAAAAGCGATTTCGGCAATAAAATTTAAAACGCGTGTAAAACATAAACCAAACGATGAAATTGGTTATTTCTTCATGTATAATGATCAACTCGATACTCCCTAGCCCCCAACAGCCTTTTTTTTCATAACACTTTAACCAGAGTGACGGGAGAGCGGCATTTCAGAAAACGTGCTTATCTCGGCGAGAAAAAGCGATTTCGGCAATAAAATTTAAAACGCGTGTAAAACATAAACCAAACGATGAAATTGGTTATTTCTTCATGTATAATGATCAACTCAATACTCCCTAGCCCCCAACAGCCTTTTTTTTCATAACACTTTAACCAGAGTGACGGGAGAGCGGCATTTCAGAAAACGTGCTTATCTCGGCGAGAAAAAGCGATTTCGGCAATAAAATTTAAAACGCGTGTAAAACATAAACCAAACGATGAAATTGGTTATTTCTTCATGTATAATGATCAACTCGATACTCCCTAGCCCCCAACAGCCTTTTTTTTCATAACACTTTAACCAGAGTGACGGGAGAGCGGCATTTCAGAAAACGTGCTTATCTCGGCGAGAAAAAGCGATTTCGGCAATAAAATTTAAAACGCGTGTAAAACATAAACCAAACGATGAAATTGGTTATTTCTTCATGTATAATGATCAACTCGATACTCCCTAGCCCCCAACAGCCTTTTTTTTCATAACACTTTAACCAGAGTGACGGGAGAGCGGCATTTCAGAAAACGTGCTTATCTCGGCGAGAAAAAGCGATTTCGGCAATAAAATTTAAAACGCGTGTAAAACATAAACCAAACGATGAAATTGGTTATTTCTTCATGTATAATGATCAACTCGAGTCGAGCTCCAGGGAGAGAGGCTGATTTTTCGCTTTTTGAGGCCGACCGACGAACCGGCGCGGGGCGGACTCAAAAGCCCGCAGAGCCGTAGGCACTTAGAAAAGTTTCGCCTTTGGCTGTGAGCTCCAGGGGGAGAGGCTGGTTTTGCGTTATTTTAGGCCGGCTGGAGAACCGGCGCGGGTCGGACGCACAATCCCCGCAGAGCCGTGGGCACTTAGAAAATTTTTGCCAAGTTGGCTCTGAGCGCCTGGTACCTAATATGGAAGTATAGAGGCCGACTTTCGGGCAAGATCACGCCGCGTTAGGCTTCCAGGACCCCGGCTAAGCAATTTTACCGGGCCGCCCGGTTCTTTTTTTGAACCAGCCCGGTTCTTTTTACACTTCCAGCTGGAGCTCAGCAGCGGCTTTTTGCGCAAGATCACGCCGGGTTAGGCTTCCAGGACCTCGGCTAAGAAATTCTACCGGGCCGCACGGTTCTTTTTTTGAACCAGCCCGGTTCTTTTTACACTTCCAGCTGGAGCTCACAAGCGGCTTTTTGGACAAGATCACGCCGTGTTAGGCTTCCAGAGCCCCGGCTAAGCAATTTTACCGGCCCGCCCGGTTCTTTTTTTTAACCAGCCCGGTTCTTTTTACACTTCCAGCTGGAGCTCAGCAGCGGGTTTTTGGACAAGATCACGCCGTGTTAGGCTTCCAGAGCCCCGGCTAAGCAATTTTACCGGGTCGCCCGGTTCTTTTTTTTAACCAGCCCGGTTCTTTTTACACTTCCAGCTGGAGCTCAGCAGCGGCTTTTTGGACAAGATCACGCCGTGTTAGTCTTCCAGAGCCCCGGCTAAGCAATTTTACCGGGTCGCCCGGTTCTTTTTTTAACCAGCCCGGTTCTTTTTACACTTCCAGCTGGAGCTCAGCATCGTGTAAAACATAAACCAAACGATGAAATTGGTTATTTCTTCATGTATAATGATCAACTCGATACTCCCTAGCCCCCAACAGCCTTTTTTTTCATAACACTTTAACCAGAGTGACGGGAGAGCGGCATTTCAGAAAACGTGCTTATCTCGGCGAGAAAAAGCTATTTCGGCAATAAAATTTAAAACGCGTGTAAAACATAAATCAAACGATGAAATTGGTTATTTCTTCATGTATAATGATCAACTCGATACTCCCTAGCCCCCAACAGCCTTTTTTTTCATAACACTTTAACCAGAGTGACGGGAGAGCGGCATTTCAGAAAACGTGCTTATCTCGGCGAGAAAAAGAGATTTCGGCAATAAAATTTAAAACGCGTGTAAAACATAAACCAAACGATGAAATTGGTTATTTCTTCATGTATAATGACCAACTCGATACTCCCTAGCCCCCAATAGCCTTTTTTTTCATAACACTTTAACCAGAGTGACGGGAGAGCGGCATTTTAGAAAACGTGCTTATCTCGGCGAGAAAAAGCGATTTCGGCAATAAAATTTAAAACGCGTGTAAAACATAAACCAAACAATGAAATTGGTTATTTCTTCATGTATAATGATCAACTCGATACTCCCTAGCCCCCAACAGCCTTTTTTTTCATAACACTTTAACCAGAGTGACGGGAGAGCGGCATTTCAGAAAACGTGCTTATCTCGGCGAGAAAAAGCGATTTCGGCAATAAAATTTAAAACGCGTGTAAAACATAAACCAAACGATGAAATTGGTTATTTCTTCATGTATAATGATCAACTCGATACTCCCTAGCCCCCAACAGCCTTTTTTTTTCATAACACTTTAACCAGAGTGACGGGAGAGCGGCATTTCAGAAAACGTGCTTATCTCGGCGAGAAAAAGCGATTTCGGCAATAAAATTTAAAACGCGTGTAAAACATAAACCAAACGATGAAATTGGTTATTTCTTCATGTATAATGATCAACTCGATACTCCCTAGCCCCCAACAGCCTTTTTTTTCATAACACTTTAACCAGAGTGACGGGAGCGCGGCATTTCAGAAAACGTGCTTATCTCGGCGAGAAAAAGCGATTTCGGCAATAAAATTTAAAACGCGTGTAAAACATAAACCAAACAATGAAATTGGTTATTTCTTCATGTATAATGATCAACTCGATACTCCCTAGCCCCCAACAGCCTTTTTTTTCATAACACTTTAACCAGAGTGACGGGAGAGCGGCATTTCAGAAAACGTGCTTATCTCGGCGAGAAAAAGCGATTTCGGCAATAAAATTTAAAACGCGTGTAAAACATAAACCAAACGATGAAATTGGTTATTTCTTAATGTATAATGATCAACTCGATACTCCCTAGCCCCCAACAGCCTTTTTTTTCATAACACTTTAACCAGAGTGACGGGAGAGCGGTATTTCAGAAAACGTGCTTATCTCGGCGAGAAAAAGCGATTTCGGCAATAAAATTTAAAACGCGTGTAAAACATAAACCAAACGATGAAATTGGTTATTTCTTCATGTATAATGATCAACTCGATACTCCCTAGCCCCCAACAGCCTTTTTTTTCATAACACTTTAACCAGAGTGACGGGAGAGCGGCATTTCAGAAAACGTGCTTATCTCGGCGAGAAAAAGCGATTTCGGCAATAAAATTTAAAACGCGTGTAAAACATAAACCAAACGATGAAATTGGTTATTTCTTCATGTATAATGATCAACTCGATACTCCCTAGCCCCCAACAGCCTTTTTTTTCATAACACTTTAACCAGAGTGACGGGAGAGCGGCATTTCAGAAAACGTGCTTATCTCGGCGAGAAAAAGCGATTTCGGCAATAAAATTTAAAACGCGTGTAAAACATAAACCAAACGATGAAATTGGTTATTTCTTCATGTATAATGATCAACTCGATACTCCCTAGCCCCCAACAGCCTTTTTTTTCATAACACTTTAACCAGAGTGACGGGAGAGCGGCATTTCAGAAAACGTGCTTATCTCGGCGAGAAAAAGCGATTTCGGCAATAAAATTTAAAACGCGTGTAAAACATAAACCAAACGATGAAATTGGTTATTTCTTCATGTATAATGATCAACTCGATACTCCCTAGCCCCCAACAGCCTTTTTTTTCATAACACTTTAACCAGAGTGACGGGAGAGCGGCATTTCAGAAAACGTGCTTATCTCGGCGAGAAAAAGCGATTTCGGCAATAAAATTTAAAACGCGTGTAAAACATAAACCAAACGATGAAATTGGTTATTTCTTCATGTATAATGATCAACTCGATACTCCCTAGCCCCCAACAGCCTTTTTTTTCATAACACTTTAACCAGAGTGACGGGAGAGCGGCATTTCAGAAAACGTGCTTATCTCGGCGAGAAAAAGCGATTTCGGCAATAAAATTTAAAACGCGTGTAAAACATAAACCAAACGATGAAATTGGTTATTTCTTCATGTATAATGATCAACTCGATACTCCCTAGCCCCCAACAGCCTTTTTTTTCATAACACTTTAACCAGAGTGACGGGAGAGCGGCATTTCAGAAAACGTGCTTATCTCGGCGAGAAAAAGCGATTTCGGCAATAAAATTTAAAACGCGTGTAAAACATAAACCAAACGATGAAATTGGTTATTTCTTCATGTATAATGATGAACTCGATACTCCCTAGCCCCCAACAGCCTTTTTTTTCATAACACTTTAACCAGAGTGACGGGAGAGCGGCATTTCAGAAAACGTGCTTATCTCGGCGAGAAAAAGCGATTTCGGCAATAAAATTTAAAACGCGTGTAAAACATAAACCAAACGATGAAATTGGTTATTTCTTCATGTATAATGATCAACTCGATACTCCCTAGCCCCCAACAGCCTTTTTTTTCATAACACTTTAACCAGAGTGACGGGAGAGCGGCATTTCAGAAAACGTGCTTATCTCGGCGAGAAAAAGCGATTTCGGCAATAAAATTTAAAACGCGTGTAAAACATAAACCAAACGATGAAATTGGTTATTTCTTCATGTATAATGATCAACTCGATACTCCCTAGCCCCCAACAGCCTTTTTTTTCATAACACTTTAACCAGAGTGACGGGAGAGCGGCATTTCAGAAAACGTGCTTATCTCGGCGAGAAAAAGCGATTTCGGCAATAAAATTTAAAACGCGTGTAAAACATAAACCAAACGATGAAATTGGTTATTTCTTCATGTATAATGATCAACTCGATACTCCCTAGCCCCCAACAGCCTTTTTTTTCATAACACTTTAACCAGAGTGACGGGAGAGCGGCATTTCAGAAAACGTGCTTATCTCGGCGAGAAAAAGCGATTTCGGCAATAAAATTTAAAACGCGTGTAAAACATAAACCAAACGATGAAATTGGTTATTTCTTCATGTATAATGATCAACTCGATACTCCCTAGCCCCCAACAGCCTTTTTTTTCATAACACTTTAACCAGAGTGACGGGAGAGCGGCATTTCAGAAAACGTGCTTATCTCGGCGAGAAAAAGCGATTTCGGCAATAAAATTTAAAACGCGTGTAAAACATAAACCAAACGATGAAATTGGTTATTTCTTCATGTATAATTATCAACTCGATACTCCCTAGCCCCCAACAGCCTTTTTTTTCATAACACTTTAACCAGAGTGACGGGAGAGCGGCATTTCAGAAAACGTGCTTATCTCGGCGAGAAAAAGCGATTTCGGCAATAAAATTTAAAACGCGTGTAAAACATAAACCAAACGATGAAATTGGTTATTTCTTCATGTATAATGATCAACTCGATACTCCCTAGCCCCCAACAGCCTTTTTTTTCATAACACTTTAACCAGAGTGACGGGAGAGCGGCATTTCAGAAAACGTGCTTATCTCGGCGAGAAAAAGCGATTTCGGCAATAAAATTGAAAACGCGTGTAAAACATAAACCAAACGATGAAATTGGTTATTTCTTCATGTATAATGATCAACTCGATACTCCCTAGCCCCCAACAGCCTTTTTTTTCATAACACTTTAACCAGAGTGACGGGAGAGCGGCATTTCAGAAAACGTGCTTATCTCGGCGAGAAAAAGCGATTTCGGCAATAAAATTGAAAACGCGTGTAAAACATAAACCAAACGATGAAATTGGTTATTTCTTCATGTATAATGATCAACTCGATACTCCCTAGCCCCCAACAGCCTTTTTTTTCATAACACTTTAACCAGAGTGACGGGAGAGCGGCATTTCAGAAAACGTGCTTATCTCGGCGAGAAAAAGCGATTTCGGCAATAAAATTGAAAACGCGTGTAAAACATAAACCAAACGATGAAATTGGTTATTTCTTCATGTATAATGATCAACTCGATACTCCCTAGCCCCCAACAGCCTTTTTTTTCATAACACTTTAACCAGAGTGACGGGAGAGCGGCATTTCAGAAAACGTGCTTATCTCGGCGAGAAAAAGCGATTTCGACAATAAAATTTAAAACGCGTATAAAACATAAACCAAACGATGAAATTGGTTATTTCTTCATGTATAATGATCAACTCGATACTCCCTAGCCCCCAACAGCCTTTTTTTTCATAACACTTTAACCAGAGTGACGGGAGAGCGGCATTTCAGAAAACGTGCTTATCTCGGCGAGAAAAAGCGATTTCGGCAATAAAATTTAAAACGCGTATAAAACATAAACCAAACGATGAAATTGGTTATTTCTTCATGTATAATGATCAACTCGATACTCCCTAGCCCCCAACAGCCTTTTTTTTCATAACACTTTAACCAGAGTGACGGGAGAGCGGCATTTCAGAAAACGTGCTTATCTCGGCGAGAAAAAGCGATTTCGGCAATAAAATTTAAAACGCGTGTAAAACATAAACCAAACGATGAAATTGGTTATTTCTTCATGTATAATGATCAACTCGATACTCCCTAGCCCCCAACAGCCTTTTTTTTCATAACACTTTAACCAGAGTGACGGGAGAGCGGCATTTCAGAAAACGTGCTTATCTCGGCGAGAAAAAGCGATTTCGGCAATAAAATTTAAAACGCGTGTAAAACATAAACCAAACGATGAAATTGGTTATTTCTTCGTGTATAATGATCAACTCGATACTCCCTAGCCCCCAACAGCCTTTTTTTTCATAACACTTTAACCAGAGTGACGGGAGAGCGGCATTTCAGAAAACGTGCTTATCTCGGCGAGAAAAAGCGATTTCGGCAATAAAATTTAAAACGCGTGTAAAACATAAACCAAACGATGAAAATGGTTATTTCTTCATGTATAATGATCAACTCGATACTCCCTAGCCCCCAACAGCCTTTTTTTTCATAACACTTTAACCAGAGTGACGGGAGAGCGGCATTTCAGAAAACGTGCTTATCTCGGCGAGAAAAAGCGATTTCGGCAATAAAATTTAAAACGCGTGTAAAACATAAACCAAACGATGAAATTGGTTATTTCTTCATGTATAATGATCAACTCGATACTCCCTAGCCCCCAACAGCCTTTTTTTTCATAACACTTTAACCAGAGTGACGGGAGAGCGGCATTTCAGAAAACGTGCTTATCTCGGCGAGAAAAAGCGATTTCGGCAATAAAATTTAAAACGCGTGTAAAACATAAACCAAACGATGAAATTGGTTATTTCTTCATGTATAATGATCAACTCGATACTCCCTAGCCCCCAACAGCCTTTTTTTTCATAACACTTTAACCAGAGTGACGGGAGAGCGGCATTTCAGAAAACGTGCTTATCTCGGCGAGAAAAAGCGATTTCGGCAATAAAATTTAAAACGCGTGTAAAACATAAACCAAACGATGAAATTGGTTATTTCTTCATGTATAATGATCAACTCGATACTCCCTAGCCCCCAACAGCCTTTTTTTTCATAACACTTTAACCAGAGTGACGGGAGAGCGGCATTTCAGAAAACGTGCTTATCTCGGCGAGAAAAAGCGATTTCGGCAATAAAATTTAAAACGCGTGTAAAACATAAACCAAACGATGAAATTGGTTATTTCTTCATGTATAATGATCAACTCGATACTCCCTAGCCCCCAACAGCCTTTTTTTTCATAACACTTTAACCAGAGTGACGGGAGAGCGGCATTTCAGAAAACGTGCTTATCTCGGCGAGAAAAAGCGATTTCGGCAATAAAATTTAAAACGCGTGTAAAACATAAACCAAACGATGAAATTGGTTATTTCTTCATGTATAATGATCAACTCGATACTCCCTAGCCCCCAACAGCCTTTTTTTTCATAACACTTTAACCAGAGTGACGGGAGAGCGGCATTTCAGAAAACGTGCTTATCTCGGCGAGAAAAAGCGATTTCGGCAATAAAATTTAAAACGCGTGTAAAACATAAACCAAACGATGAAATTGGTTATTTCTTCATGTATAATGATCAACTCGATACTCCCTAGCCCCCAACAGCCTTTTTTTTTCATAACACTTTAACCAGAGTGACGGGAGAGCGGCATTTCAGAAAACGTGCTTATCTCGGCGAGAAAAAGCGATTTCGGCAATAAAATTTAAAACGCGTGTAAAACATAAACCAAACGATGAAATTGGTTATTTCTTCATGTATAATGATCAACTCGATACTCCCTAGCCCCCAACAGCCTTTTTTTTTCATAACACTTTAACCAGAGTGACGGGAGAGCGGCATTTCAGAAAACGTGCTTATCTCGGCGAGAAAAAGCGATTTCGGCAATAAAATTTAAAACGCGTGTAAAACATAAACCAAACGATGAAATTGGTTATTTCTTCATGTATAATGATCAACTCGATACTCCCTAGCCCCCAACAGCCTTTTTTTTCATAACACTTTAACCAGAGTGACGGGAGAGCGGCATTTCAGAAAACGTGCTTATCTCGGCGAGAAAAAGCGATTTCGGCAATAAAATTTAAAACGCGTGTAAAACATAAACCAAACGATGAAATTGGTTATTTCTTCATGTATAATGATCAACTCGATACTCCCTAGCCCCCAACAGCCTTTTTTTTTCATAACACTTTAACCAGAGTGACGGGAGAGCGGCATTTCAGAAAACGTGCTTATCTCGGCGAGAAAAAGCGATTTCGGCAATAAAATTTAAAACGCGTGTAAAACATAAACCAAACGATGAAATTGGTTATTTATTCATGTATAATGATCAACTCGATACTCCCTAGCCCCCAACAGCCTTTTTTTTCATAACACTTTAACCAGAGTGACGGGAGAGCGGCATTTCAGAAAACGTGCTTATCTCGGCGAGAAAAAGCGATTTCGGCAATAAAATTTAAAACGCGTGTAAAACATAAACCAAACGATGAAATTGGTTATTTCTTCATGTATAATGATCAACTCGATACTCCCTAGCCCCCAACAGCCTTTTTTTTCATAACACTTTAACCAGAGTGACGGGAGAGCGGCATTTCAGAAAACGTGCTTATCTCGGCGAGAAAAAGCGATTTCGGCAATAAAATTTAAAACGCGTGTAAAACATAAACCAAACGATGAAATTGGTTATTTCTTCATGTATAATGATCAACTCGATACTCCCTAGCCCCCAACAGCCTTTTTTTTCATAACACTTTAACCAGAGTGACGGGAGAGCGGTATTTCAGAAAACGTGCTTATCTCGGCGAGAAAAAGCGATTTCGGCAATAAAATTTAAAACGCGTGTAAAACATAAACCAAACGATGAAATTGGTTATTTCTTCATGTATAATGATCAACTCGATACTCCCTAGCCCCCAACAGCCTTTTTTTTCATAACACTTTAACCAGAGTGACGGGAGAGCGGCATTTCAGAAAACGTGCTTATCTCGGCGAGAAAAAGCGATTTCGGCAATAAAATTTAAAACGCGTGTAAAACATAAACCAAACGATGAAATTGGTTATTTCTTCATGTATAATGATCAACTCGATACTCCCTAGCCCCCAACAGCCTTTTTTTTCATAACACTTTAACAAGAGTGACGGGAGAGCGGCATTTCAGAAAACGTGCTTATCTCGGCGAGAAAAAGCGATTTCGGCAATAAAATTTAAAACGCGTGTAAAACATAAACCAAACGATGAAATTGGTTATTTCTTCATGTATAATTATCAACTCGATACTCCCTAGCCCCCAACAGCCTTTTTTTTCATAACACTTTAACCAGAGTGACGGGAGAGCGGCATTTCAGAAAACGTGCTTATCTCGGCGAGAAAAAGCGATTTCGGCAATAAAATTTAAAACGCGTGTAAAACATAAACCAAACGATGAAATTGGTTATTTCTTCATGTATAATGATCAACTCGATACTCCCTTGCCCCCAACAGCCTTTTTTTTCATAACACTTTAACCAGAGTGACGGGAGAGCGGCATTTCAGAAAACGTGCTTATCTCGGCGAGAAAAAGCGATTTCGGCAATAAAATTGAAAACGCGTGTAAAACATAAACCAAACGATGAAATTGGTTATTTCTTCATGTATAATGATCAACTCGATACTCCCTAGCCCCCAACAGCCTTTTTTTTCATAACACTTTAACCAGAGTGACGGGAGAGCGGCATTTCAGAAAACGTGCTTATCTCGGCGAGAAAAAGCGATTTCGGCAATAAAATTGAAAACGCGTGTAAAACATAAACCAAACGATGAAATTGGTTATTTCTTCATGTATAATGATCAACTCGATACTCCCTAGCCCCCAACAGCCTTTTTTTTCATAACACTTTAACCAGAGTGACGGGAGAGCGGCATTTCAGAAAACGTGCTTATCTCGGCGAGAAAAAGCGATTTCGGCAATAAAATTGAAAACGCGTGTAAAACATAAACCAAACGATGAAATTGGTTATTTCTTCATGTATAATGATCAACTCGATACTCCCTAGCCCCCAACAGCCTTTTTTTTCATAACACTTTAACCAGAGTGACGGGAGAGCGGCATTTCAGAAAACGTGCTTATCTCGGCGAGAAAAAGCGATTTCGGCAATAAAATTTAAAACGCGTGTAAAACATAAACCAAACGATGAAATTGGTTATTTCTTCATGTATAATGATCAACTCGATACTCCCTAGCCCCCAACAGCCTTTTTTTTCATAACACTTTAACCAGAGTGACGGGAGAGCGGCATTTCAGAAAACGTGCTTATCTCGGCGAGAAAAAGCGATTTCGGCAATAAAATTTAAAACGCGTGTAAAACATAAACCAAACGATGAAATTGGTTATTTCTTCATGTATAATGATCAACTCGATACTCCCTAGCCCCCAACAGCCTTTTTTTTCATAACACTTTAACCAGAGTGACGGGAGAGCGGCATTTCAGAAAACGTGCTTATCTCGGCGAGAAAAAGCGATTTCGGCAATAAAATTTAAAACGCGTGTAAAACATAAACCAAACGATGAAATTGGTTATTTCTTCATGTATAATGATCAACTCGATACTCCCTAGCCCCCAACAGCCTTTTTTTTCATAACACTTTAACCAGAGTGACGGGAGAGCGGCATTTCAGAAAACGTGCTTATCTCGGCGAGAAAAAGCGATTTCGGCAATAAAATTTAAAACGCGTGTAAAACATAAACCAAACGATGAAATTGGTTATTTCTTCATGTATAATGATCAACTCGATACTCCCTAGCCCCCAACAGCCTTTTTTTTCATAACACTTTAACCAGAGTGACGGGAGAGCGGCATTTCAGAAAACGTGCTTATTGTCACGCCTCGTACCCAGCCGTTCCTCCATGTTGTCTGTTGTCATGGTTTCGCCCGTGTGCTCGCCCCTCCCCTCCTGTGTGCCCCTGATTAGTTTGATTATGCTCACCTGCCTCTTGTTACCATGTCATGTATATAAGTCCTGTCTGCCCCCCCATGCCCTGTCGGATCATTGTCTTTCTGTCTTTTTGTTGCTGTTGTCTTGTTGTCGTAATGTCTTCACATCTTTTGTCTCACGTCCCTGTCGGTCAGTCATCTTGTTGGTTTTGGTTAGGAAGTCATGTTAGTTTGTTAAGTCATGTCAGTTTTGCCGAGTCTGTTTTTGAGTTCCTCAAATAAACCCTGGTCCAAGCTGCACTTGGTCGCCCTGCTCCATTCCTCAATCCCGACAGAATGATCCGACCATCACAGCGACCAGCGCTTGGACCTCACTCCACCATCGGCTCCTATCAGCGACACCCGACCCAGTTCCAGCGCCGCAAGACACACGGCCGCCCCCCCGACACAGTTCCGACGGCGCAGATGCTACGGCCGCCACCAGTTCCGGCGGCGTGGATCCAGCGGCCGTCACCCAGTCGGCCTTCGGCGGCGTGTGGCGTGCGGCCACCACCTGAACCAGTTCCAACGGCGCGGATGCTGCGGCCGCCACCAGTTCCGGCGGCGCGGATCCAGCGGCCGTCACCCAGTCGGTTTTCATCGCCGCAAGACACACGGCCACCCCCCCGACACAGTTCCGACGGCGCAGATACTACGGCCGCCACCAGTTCCGGCGGCGTGGATCCAGCGGCCGTCACCCAGTCGGCCTTCGGCGGCGTGTGGCGTGCGGCCACCACCTGAACCAGTTCCAACGGCGCGGATGCTGCGGCCGCCACCAGTTCCGGCGGCGCGGATCCAGCGGCCGTCACCCAGTCGGTTTTCATCGCCGCAAGACACACGGCCGCCCCCCGACACAGTTCCGACGGCGCAGATGCTACGGCCGCCACCAGTTCCGGCGGCGTGGATCCAGCGGCCGTCACCCAGTCGGCCTTCGGCGGCGTGTGCCGTGCGGCCACCACCTGAAACAGTTCCGACGGCGCGGATGCTGCGGCCGCCACCAGTTCCGGCGGCGCGGATCCAGCGGCCGTCACCCAGTCGGTTTTCATCGGCGCAAGACGCACGGCCGCCCCCCGACAGTTCCGACGGCGCGGATGCTGCGGCCGCCACCAGTTTCGGCGGCGTGGATCCAGCGGCCGTCACCCAGTCGGCCTTCGGCGGCGTGCGACGTGCGGTCCCATCCCGACAAACCTGGCTAGTCGCCAGGTAGCTCCCATGGAACTATATTGTAGCGTGGACTGGAGCGCTTCCCCCCCCCCCCCCCCCGTTTGCTATGTGGGGATTTCGGGGGGGTTTTTGGGACGTCGGGGGCCGTCCCCTTGGAGGGGGATACTGTCACGCCTCGTACCCAGCCGTTCCTCCATGTTGTCTGTTGTCATGGTTTCGCCCGTGTGCTCGCCCCTCCCCTCCTGTGTGCCCCTGATTAGTTTGATTATGCTCACCTGCCTCTTGTTACCATGTCATGTATATAAGTCCTGTCTGCCCCCCCATGCCCTGTCGGATCATTGTCTTTCTGTCTTTTTGTTGCTGTTGTCGTAATGTCTTCACATCTTTTGTCTCACGTCCCTGTCGGTCAGTCATCTTGTTGGTTTTGGTTAGGAAGTCATGTTAGTTTGTTGAGTCATGTCAGTTTTGCCGAGTCTGTTTTTTGAGTTCCTCAAATAAACCCTGGTCCAAGCTGCACTTCGTCGCCCTGCTCCATTCCTCAATCCTGACACTTATCTCGGCGAGAAAAAGCGATTTCGGCAATAAAATTTAAAACGTGTGTAAAACATAAACCAAACGATGAAATTGGTTATTTCTTCATGTATAATGATCAATTCGATACTCCCTAGCCCCCAACAGCCTTTTTTTTCATAACACTTTAACCAGAGTGACGGGAGAGCGGCATTTCAGAAAACGTGCTTATCTCGGCGAGAAAAAGCGATTTCGGCAATAAAATTTAAAACGCGTGTAAAACATAAACCAAACGATGAAATTGGTTATTTCTTCATGTATAATGATCAACTCGATACTCCCTAGCCCCCAACAGCCTTTTTTTTCATAACACTTTAACCAGAGTGACGGGAGAGCGGCATTTCAGAAAACGTGCTTATCTCGGCGAGAAAAAGCGATTTCGGCAATAAAATTTAAAACGCGTATAAAACATAAACCAAACGATGAAATTGGTTATTTCTTCATGTATAATGATCAACTCGATACTCCCTAGCCCCCAACAGCCTTTTTTTTCATAACACTTTAACCAGAGTGACGGGAGAGCGGCATTTCAGAAAACGTGCTTATCTCGGCGAGAAAAAGCGATTTCGGCAATAAAATTTAAAACGCGTATAAAACATAAACCAAACGATGAAATTGGTTATTTCTTCATGTATAATGATCAACTCGATACTCCCTAGCCCCCAACAGCCTTTTTTTCATAACACTTTAACCAGAGTGACGGGAGAGCGGCATTTCAGAAAACGTGCTTATCTCGGCGAGAAAAAGCGATTTCGGCAATAAAATTTAAAACGCGTGTAAAACATAAACCAAACGATGAAATTGGTTATTTCTTCATGTATAATGATCAACTCGATACTCCCTAGCCCCCAACAGCCTTTTTTTTCATAACACTTTAACCAGAGTGACGGGAGGGCGGCATTTCAGAAAACGTGCTTATCTCGGCGAGAAAAAGCGATTTCGGCAATAAAATTTAAAACGCGTGTAAAACATAAACCAAACGATGAAATTGGTTATTTCTTCATGTATAATGATCAACTCGATACTCCCTAGCCCCCAACAGCCTTTTTTTTCATAACACTTTAACCAGAGTGACGGGAGAGCGGCATTTCAGAAAACGTGCTTATCTCGGCGAGAAAAAGCGATTTCGGCAATAAAATTTAAAACGCGTGTAAAACATAAACCAAACGATGAAATTGGTTATTTCTTCATGTATAATGATCAACTCGATACTCCCTAGCCCCCAACAGCCTTTTTTTTCATAACACTTTAACCAGAGTGACGGGAGAGCGGCATTTCAGAAAACGTGCTTATTGTCACGCCTCGTACCCAGCCGTTCCTCCATGTTGTCTGTTGTCATGGTTTCGCCCGTGTGCTCGCCCCTCCCCTCCTGTGTGCCCCTGATTAGTTTGATTATGCTCACCTGCCTCTTGTTACCATGTCATGTATATAAGTCCTGTCTGCCCCCCCATGCCCTGTCGGATCATTGTCTTTCTGTCTTTTTGTTGCTGTTGTCGTAATGTCTTCACATCTTTTGTCTCACGTCCCTGTCGGTCAGTCATCTTGTTGGTTTTGGTTAGGAAGTCATGTTAGTTTGTTAAGTCATGTCAGTTTTGCCGAGTCTGTTTTTTGAGTTCCTCAAATAAACCCTGGTCCAAGCTGCACTTGGTCGCCCTGCTCCATTCCTCAATCCTGACACTTATCTCGGCGAGAAAAAGCGATTTCGGCAATAAAATTTAAAACGCGTGTAAAACATAAACCAAACGATGAAATTGGTTATTTCTTCATGTATAATGATCAACTCGATACTCCCTAGCCCCCAACAGCCTTTTTTTTCATAACACTTTAACCAGAGTGACGGGAGAGCGGCATTTCAGAAAACGTGCTTATCTCGGCGAGAAAAAGCGATTTCGGCAATAAAATTTAAAACGCGTGTAAAACATAAACCAAACGATGAAATTGGTTATTTCTTCATGTATAATGATCAACTCGATACTCCCTAGCCCCCAACAGCCTTTTTTTTCATAACACTTTAACCAGAGTGACGGGAGAGCGGCATTTCAGAAAACGTGCTTATCTCGGCGAGAAAAAGCGATTTCGGCAATAAAATTTAAAACGCGTGTAAAACATAAACCAAACGATGAAATTGGTTATTTCTTCATGTATAATGATCAACTCGATACTCCCTAGCCCCCAACAGCCGTTTTTTTCATAACACTTTAACCAGAGTGACGGGAGAGCGGCATTTCAGAAAACGTGCTTATCTCGGCGAGAAAAAGCGATTTCGGCAATAAAATTTAAAACGCGTGTAAAACATAAACCAAACGATGAAATTGGTTATTTCTTCATGTATAATGATCAACTCGATACTCCCTAGCCCCCAACAGCCTTTTTTTTCATAACACTTTAACCAGAGTGACGGGAGAGCGGCATTTCAGAAAACGTGCTTATCTCGGCGAGAAAAAGCGATTTCGGCAATAAAATTTAAAACGCGTGTAAAACATAAACCAAACGATGAAATTGGTTATTTCTTCATGTATAATGATCAACTCGATACTCCCTAGCCCCCAACAGCCTTTTTTTTCATAACACTTTAACCAGAGTGACGGGAGAGCGGCATTTCAGAAAACGTGCTTATCTCGGCGAGAAAAAGCGATTTCGGCAATAAAATTTAAAACGCGTGTAAAACATAAACCAAACGATGAAATTGGTTATTTCTTCATGTATAATGATCAACTCGAGTCGAGCTCCAGGGAGAGAGGCTGATTTTTCGCTTTTTGAGGCCGACCGACGAACCGGCGCGGGGCGGACTCAAAAGCCCGCAGAGCCGTAGGCACTTAGAAAAGTTTCGCCTTTGGCTGTGAGCTCCAGGGGGAGAGGCTGGTTTTGCGTTATTTTAGGCCGGCTGGAGAACCGGCGCGGGTCGGACGCACAATCCCCGCAGAGCCGTGGGCACTTAGAAAATTTTTGCCAAGTTGGCTCTGAGCGCCTGGTACCTAATATGGAAGTATAGAGGCCGACTTTCGGGCAAGATCACGCCGCGTTAGGCTTCCAGGACCCCGGCTAAGCAATTTTACCGGGCCGCCCGGTTCTTTTTTTGAACCAGCCCGGTTCTTTTTACACTTCCAGCTGGAGCTCAGCAGCGGCTTTTTGCGCAAGATCACGCCGGGTTAGGCTTCCAGGACCTCGGCTAAGCAATTCTACCGGGCCGCCCGGTTCTTTTTTTGAACCAGCCCGGTTCTTTTTACACTTCCAGCTGGAGCTCAGCAGCGGCTTTTTGCACAGTATCACGCCGGGTTAGGCTTCCAGAGCCCCGGCTAAGCAATTTTACCGGGCCGCCCGGTTCTTTTTTTTAACCAGCCCGGTTCTTTTTACACTTCCAGCTGGAGCTCAGCAGCGGCTTTTTGGACAAGATCACGCCGTGTTAGGCTTCCAGAGCCCCGGCTAAGCAATTTTACCGGGTCGCCCGGTTCTTTTTTTTAACCAGCCCGGTTCTTTTTACACTTCCAGCTGGAGCTCAGCAGCGGCTTTTTGGACAAGATCACGCCGTGTTAGGCTTCCAGAGCCCCGGCTAAGCAATTTTACCGGGTCGCCCGGTTCTTTTTTTAACCAGTCCGGTTCTTTTTACACTTCCAGCTGGAGCTCAGCATCGTGTAAAACATAAACCAAACGATGAAATTGGTTATTTCTTCATGTATAATGATCAACTCGATACTCCCTAGCCCCCAACAGCCTTTTTTTTCATAACACTTTAACCAGAGTGACGGGAGAGCGGCATTTCAGAAAACGTGCTTATCTCGGGGAGAAAAAGCGATTTCGGCAATAAAATTTAAAACGCGTGTAAAACATAAACCAAACGATGAAATTGGTTATTTCTTCATGTATAATGATCAACTCGATACTCCCTAGCCCCCAACAGCCTTTTTTTTCATAACACTTTAACCAGAGTGACGGGAGAGCGGCATTTCAGAAAACGTGCTTATCTCGGCGAGAAAAAGCGATTTCGGCAATAAAATTTAAAACGCGTGTAAAACATAAACCAAACGATGAAATTGGTTATTTCTTCATGTATAATGATCAACTCGATACTCCCTAGCCCCCAACAGCTTTTTTTTTCATAACACTTTAACCAGAGTGACGGGAGAGCGGCATTTCAGAAAACGTGCTTATCTCGGCGAGAAAAAGCGATTTCGGCAATAAAATTTAAAACGCGTGTAAAACATAAACCAAACGATGAAATTGGTTATTTCTTCATGTATAATGATCAACTCGATACTCCCTAGCCCCCAACAGCCTTTTTTTTCATAACACTTTAACCAGAGTGACGGGAGAGCGGCATTTCAGAAAACGTGCTTATCTCGGGGAGAAAAAGCGATTTCGGCAATAAAATTTAAAACGCGTGTAAAACATAAACCAAACGATGAAATTGGTTATTTCTTCATGTATAATGATCAACTCGATACTCCCTAGCCCCCAACAGATTTTTTTTTCATAACACTTTAACCAGAGTGACGGGAGAGCGGCATTTCAGAAAACGTGCTTATCTCGGCGAGAAAAAGCGATTTCGGCAATAAAATTTAAAACGCGTGTAAAACATAAACCAAACGATGAAATTGGTTATTTCTTCATGTATAATGAATGATCAACTCGATACTCCCTAGCCCCCAACAGCCTTTTTTTTTCATAACACTTTAACCAGAGTGACGGGAGAGCGGCATTTCAGAAAACGTGCTTATCTCGGCCAGAAAAAGCGATTTCGGCAATAAAATTTAAAACGCGTGTAAAACATAAACCAAACGATGAAATTGGTTATTTCTTCATGTATAATGATCAACTCGATACTCCCTAGCCCCCAACAGCCTTTTTTTTCATAACACTTTAACCAGAGTGACGGGAGAGCGGCATTTCAGAAAACGTGCTTATCTCGGCGAGAAAAAGCGATTTCGGCAATAAAATTTAAAACGCGTGTAAAACATAAACCAAACGATGAAATTGGTTATTTCTTCATGTATAATGATCAACTCGATACTCCCTAGCCCCCAACAGCCTTTTTTTTCATAACACTTTAACCAGAGTGACGGGAGAGCGGCATTTCAGAAAACGTGCTTATCTCGGCGAGAAAAAGCGATTTCGGCAATAAAATTTAAAACGCGTGTAAAACATAAACCAAACGATGAAATTGGTTATTTCTTCATGTATAATGATCAACTCGATACTCCCTAGCCCCCAACAGCCTTTTTTTTCATAACACTTTAACCAGAGTGACGGGAGAGCGGCATTTCAGAAAACGTGCTTATCTCGGCGAGAAAAAGCGATTTCGGCAATAAAATTTAAAACGCGTGTAAAACATAAACCAAACGATGAAATTGGTTATTTCTTCATGTATAATGATCAACTCGATACTCCCTAGCCCCCAACAGCCTTTTTTTTCATAACACTTTAACCAGAGTGACGGGAGAGCGGCATTTCAGAAAACGTGCTTATCTCGGCGAGAAAAAGCGATTTCGGCAATAAAATTTAAAACGCGTGTAAAACATAAACCAAACGATGAAATTGGTTATTTCTTCATGTATAATGATCAACTCGATACTCCCTAGCCCCCAACAGCCTTTTTTTTCATAACACTTTAACCAGAGTGACGGGAGAGCGGCATTTCAGAAAACGTGCTTATCTCGGCGAGAAAAAGCGATTTCGGCAATAAAATTTAAAACGCGTGTAAAACATAAACCAAACGATGAAATTGGTTATTTCTTCATGTATAATGATCAACTCGATACTCCCTAGCCCCCAACAGCCTTTTTTTTCATAACACTTTAACCAGAGTGACGGGAGAGCGGCATTTCAGAAAACGTGCTTATCTCGGCGAGAAAAAGCGATTTCGGCAATAAAATTTAAAACGCGTGTAAAACATAAACCAAACGATGAAATTGGTTATTTCTTCATGCATAATGATCAACTCGATACTCCCTAGCCCCCAACAGCCTTTTTTTTCATAACACTTTAACCAGAGTGACGGGAGAGCGGCATTTCAGAAAACGTGCTTATCTCGGCGAGAAAAAGCGATTTCGGCAATAAAATTTAAAACGCGTGTAAAACATAAACCAAACGATGAAATTGGTTATTTCTTCATGTATAATGATCAACTCGATACTCCCTAGCCCCCAACAGCCTTTTTTTTCATAACACTTTAACCAGAGTGACGGGAGAGCGGCATTTCAGAAAACGTGCTTATCTCGGCGAGAAAAAGCGATTTCGGCAATAAAATTTAAAACGCGTGTAAAACATAAACCAAACGATGAAATTGGTTATTTCTTCATGTATAATGATCAACTCGAGTCGAGCTCCAGGGAGAGAGGCTGATTTTTCGCTTTTTGAGGCCGACCGACGAACCGGCGCGGGGCGGACTCAAAAGCCCGCAGAGCCGTAGGCACTTAGAAAAGTTTCGCCTTTGGCTGTGAGCTCCAGGGGGAGAGGCTGGTTTTGCGTTATTTTAGGCCGGCTGGAGAACCGGCGCGGGTCGGACGCACAATCCCCGCAGAGCCGTGGGCACTTAGAAAATTTTTGCCAAGTTGGCTCTGAGCGCCTGGTACCTAATATGGAAGTATAGAGGCCGACTTTCGGGCAAGATCACGCCGCGTTAGGCTTCCAGGACCCCGGCTAAGCAATTTTACCGGGCCGCCCGGTTCTTTTTTTGAACCAGCCCGGTTCTTTTTACACTTCCAGCTGGAGCTCAGCAGCGGCTTTTTGCGCAAGATCACGCCGGGTTAGGCTTCCAGGACCTCGGCTAAGCAATTCTACCGGGCCGCCCGGTTCTTTTTTTGAACCAGCCCGGTTCTTTTTACACTTCCAGCTGGAGCTCACGAGCGGCTTTTTGGACAAGATCACGCCGTGTTAGGCTTCCAGAGCCCCGGCTAAGCAATTTTACCGGCCCGCCCGGTTCTTTTTTTTAACCAGCCCGGTTCTTTTTACACTTCCAGCTGGAGCTCAGCAGCGGGTTTTTGGACAAGATCACGCCGTGTTAGGCTTCCAGAGCCCCGGCTAAGCAATTTTACAGGGTCGCCCGGTTCTTTTTTTTAACCAGCCCGGTTTTTTTTACACTTCCAGCTGGAGCTCAGCAGCGGCTTTTTGCACAGTATCACGCCGGGTTAGGCTTCCAGAGCCCCGGCTAAGCAATTTTACCGGGCCGCCCGGTTCTTTTTTTTAACCAGCCCGGTTCTTTTTACACTTCCAGCTGGAGCTCAGCAGCGGCTTTTTGGACAAGATCACGCCGTGTTAGGCTTCCAGAGCCCCGGCTAAGCAATTTTACCGGGTCGCCCGGTTCTTTTTTTTAACCAGCCCGGTTCTTTTTACACTTCCAGCTGGAGCTCAGCAGCGGCTTTTTGGACAAGATCACGCCGTGTTAGGCTTCCAGAGCCCCGGCTAAGCAATTTTACCGGGTCGCCCGGTTCTTTTTTTAACCAGTCCGGTTCTTTTTACACTTCCAGCTGGAGCTCAGCATCGTGTAAAACATAAACCAAACGATGAAATTGGTTATTTCTTCATGTATAATGATCAACTCGATACTCCCTAGCCCCCAACCGACTTTTTTTTCATAACACTTTAACCAGAGTGACGGGAGAGCGGCATTTCAGAAAACGTGCTTATCTCGGCGAGAAAAAGCGATTTCGGCAATAAAATTTAAAACGCGTGTAAAACATAAACCAAACGATGAAATTGGTTATTTCTTCATGTATAATGATCAACTCGATACTCCCTAGCCCCCAACACCCTTTTTTTTCACAACACTTTAACCAGAGTGACGGGAGAGCGGCATTTCAGAAAACGTGCTTATCTCGGCGAGAAAAAGCGATTTCGGCAATAAAATTTAAAACGCGTGTAAAACAGAAACCAAACGATGAAATTGGTTATTTCTTCATGTATAATGATCAACTCGATACTCCCTAGCCCCCAACAGCCTTTTTTTTCATAACACTTTAACCAGAGTGACGGGAGAGCGGCATTTCAGAAAACGTGCTTATCTCGGCGAGAAAAAGCAATTTCGGCAATAAAATTTAAAACGCGTGTAAAACATAAACCAAACGATGAAATTGGTTATTTCTTCATGTATAATGATCAACTCGATACTCCCTAGCCCCCAACAGCCTTTTTTTTCATAACACTTTAACCAGAGTGACGGGAGAGCGGCATTTCAGAAAACGTGCTTATCTCGGCGAGAAAAAGCGATTTCGGCAATAAAATTTAAAACGCGTGTAAAACATAAACCAAACGATGAAATTGGTTATTTCTTCATGTATAATGATCAACTCGATACTCCCTAGCCCCCAACAGCCTTTTTTTTCATAACACTTTAACCAGAGTGACGGGAGAGCGGCATTTCAGAAAACGTGCTTATCTCGGCGAGAAAAAGCGATTTCGGCAATAAAATTGAAAACGCGTGTAAAACATAAACCAAACGATGAAATTGGTTATTTCTTCATGTATAATGATCAACTCGATACTCCCTAGACCCCAACAGCCTTTTTTTTCATAACACTTTAACCAGAGTGACGGGAGAGCGGCATTTCAGAAAACGTGCTTATCTCGGCGAGAAAAAGCGATTTCGGCAATAAAATTTAAAACGCGTGTAAAACATAAACCAAACGATGAAATTGGTTATTTCTTCATGTATAATGATCAACTCGATACTCCCTAGCCCCCAACAGCCTTTTTTTTCATAACACTTTAACCAGAGTGACGGGAGAGCGGCATTTCAGAAAACGTGCTTATCTCGGCGAGAAAAAGCGATTTCGGCAATAAAATTTAAAACGCGTGTAAAACATAAACCAAACGATGAAATTGGTTATTTCTTCATGTATAATGATCAACTCGATACTCCCTAGCCCCCAACAGCCTTTTTTTTCATAACACTTTAACCAGAGTGACGGGAGAGCGGCATTTCAGAAAACGTGCTTATCTCGGCGAGAAAAAGCGATTTCGGCAATAAAATTTAAAACGCGTGTAAAACATAAACCAAACGATGAAATTGGTTATTTCTTCATGTATAATGATCAACTCGATACTCCCTAGCCCCCAACAGCCTTTTTTTTCATAACACTTTAACCAGAGTGACGGGAGAGCGGCATTTCAGAAAACGTGCTTATCTCGGCGAGAAAAAGCGATTTCGGCAATAAAATTTAAAACGCGTGTAAAACATAAACCAAACGATGAAATTGGTTATTTCTTCATGTATAATGATCAACTCGATACTCCCTAGCCCCCAACAGCCTTTTTTTTCATAACACTTTAACCAGAGTGACGGGAGAGCGGCATTTCAGAAAACGTGCTTATCTCGGCGAGAAAAAGCGATTTCGGCAATAAAATTTAAAACGCGTGTAAAACATAAACCAAACGATGAAATTGGTTATTTCTTCATGTATAATGATCAACTCGATACTCCCTAGCCCCCAACAGCCTTTTTTTTCATAACACTTTAACCAGAGTGACGGGAGAGCGGCATTTCAGAAAACGTGCTTATCTCGGCGAGAAAAAGCGATTTCGGCAATAAAATTTAAAACGCGTGTAAAACATAAACCAAACGATGAAATTGGTTATTTCTTCATGTATAATGATCAACTCGATACTCCCTAGCCCCCAACAGCCTTTTTTTTCATAACACTTTAAACAGAGTGACGGGAGAGCGGCATTTCAGAAAACGTGCTTATCTCGGCGAGAAAAAGCGATTTCGGCAATAAAATTTAAAACGCGTGTAAAACATAAACCAAACGATGAAATTGGTTATTTCTTCATGTATAATGATCAACTCGATACTCCCTAGCCCCCAACAGCCTTTTTTTTCATAACACTTTAACCAGAGTGACGGGAGAGCGGCATTTCAGAAAACGTGCTTATCTCGGCGAGAAAAAGCGATTTCGGCAATAAAATTTAAAACGCGTGTAAAACATTAACCAAACGATGAAATTGGTTATTTCTTCATGTATAATGATCAACTCGATACTCCCTAGCCCCCAACAGCCTTTTTTTTCATAACACTTTAACCAGAGTGACGGGAGAGCGGCATTTCAGAAAACGTGCTTATCTCGGCGAGAAAAAGCGATTTCGGCAATAAAATTTAAAACGCGTGTAAAACATAAACCAAACGATGAAATTGGTTATTTCTTCATGTATAATGATCAACTCGATACTCCCTAGCCCCCAACAGCCTTTTTTTTCATAACACTTTAACCAGAGTGACGGGAGAGCGGCATTTCAGAAAACGTGCTTATCTCGGCGAGAAAAAGCGATTTCGGCAATAAAATTTAAAACGCGTGTAAAACATAAACCAAACGATGAAATTGGTTATTTCTTCATGTATAATGATCAACTCGATACTCCCTAGCCCCCAACAGCCTTTTTTTTCATAACACTTTAACCAGAGTGACGGGAGAGCGGCATTTCAGAAAACGTGCTTATCTCGGCGAGAAAAAGCGATTTCGGCAATAAAATTTAAAACGCGTGTAAAACATAAACCAAACGATGAAATTGGTTATTTCTTCATGTATAATGATCAACTCGATACTCCCTAGCCCCCAACAGCCTTTTTTTTCATAACACTTTAACCAGAGTGACGGGAGAGCGGCATTTCAGAAAACGTGCTTATCTCGGCGAGAAAAAGCGATTTCGGCAATAAAATTTAAAACGCGTGTAAAACATAAACCAAACGATGAAATTGGTTATTTCTTCATGTATAATGATCAACTCGATACTCCCTAGCCCCCAACAGCCTTTTTTTTCATAACACTTTAACCAGAGTGACGGGAGAGCGGCATTTCAGAAAACGTGCTTATCTCGGCGAGAAAAAGCGATTTCGGCAATAAAATTTAAAACGCGTGTAAAACATAAACCAAACGATGAAATTGGTTATTTCTTCATGTATAATGATCAACTCGATACTCCCTAGCCCCCAACAGCCTTTTTTTTCATAACACTTTAACCAGAGTGACGGGAGAGCGGCATTTCAGAAAACGTGCTTATCTCGGCGAGAAAAAGCGATTTCGGCAATAAAATTTAAAACGCGTGTAAAACATAAACCAAACGATGAAATTGGTTATTTCTTCATGTATAATGATCAACTCGAGTCGAGCTCCAGGGAGAGAGGCTGATTTTTCGCTTTTTGAGGCCGACCGACGAACCGGCGCGGGGCGGACTCAAAAGCCCGCAGAGCCGTAGGCACTTAGAAAAGTTTCGCCTTTGGCTGTGAGCTCCAGGGGGAGAGGCTGGTTTTGCGTTATTTTAGGCCGGCTGGAGAACCGGCGCGGGTCGGACGCACAATCCCCGCAGAGCCGTGGGCACTTAGAAATCTTTTGCCAAGTTGGCTCTGAGCGCCTGGTACCTAATATGGAAGTATAGAGGCCGACTTTCGGGCAAGATCACGCCGCGTTAGGCTTCCAGGACCCCGGCTAAGCAATTTTACCGGGCCGCCCGGTTCTTTTTTTGAACCAGCCCGGTTCTTTTTACACTTCCAGCTGGAGCTCAGCAGCGGCTTTTTGCGCAAGATCACGCCGGGTTAGGCTTCCAGGACCTCGGCTAAGCAATTCTACCGGGCGGCCCGGTTCTTTTTTTGAACCAGCCCGGTTCTTTTTACACTTCCAGCTGGAGCTCAGCAGCGGGTTTTTGGACAAGATCACGCCGTGTTAGGCTTCCAGAGCCCCGGCTAAGCAATTTTACAGGGTCGCCCGGTTCTTTTTTTTAACCAGCCCGTTTTTTTTTACACTTCCAGCTGGAGCTCAGCAGCGGCTTTTTGCACAGTATCACGCCGGGTTAGGTTTCCAGAGCCCCGGCTAAGCAATTTTACCGGGCCGCCCGGTTCTTTTTTTTAACCAGCCCGGTTCTTTTTACACTTCCAGCTGGAGCTCAGCAGCGGCTTTTTGGACAAGATCACGCCGTGTTAGGCTTCCAGAGCCCCGGCTAAGCAATTTTACCGGGTCGCCCGGTTCTTTTTTTTAACCAGCCCGGTTCTTTTTACACTTCCAGCTGGAGCTCAGCAGCGGCTTTTTGGACAAGATCACGCCGTGTTAGGCTTCCAGAGCCCCGGCTAAGCAATTTTACCGGGTCGCCCGGTTCTTTTTTTAACCAGTCCGGTTCTTTTTACACTTCCAGCTGGAGCTCAGCATCGTGTAAAACATAAACCAAACGATGAAATTGGTTATTTCTTCATGTATAATGATCAACTCAATACTCCCTAGCCCCCAAAAGCCTTTTTTTTCATAACACTTTAACCAGAGTGACGGGAGAGCGGCATTTCAGAAAACGTGCTTATCTCGGCGAGAAAAAGCGATTTCGGCAATAAAATTTAAAACGCGTGTAAAACATAAATCAAACGATGAAATTGGTTATTTCTTCATGTATAATGATCAACTCGATACTCCCTAGCCCCCAACAGCCTTTTTTTTCATAACACTTTAACCAGAGTGACGGGAGAGCGGCATTTCAGAAAACGTGCTTATCTCGGCGAGAAAAAGCGATTTCGGCAATAAAATTTAAAACGCGTGTAAAACATAAACCAAACGATGAAATTGGTTATTTCTTCATGTATAATGATCAACTCGATACTCCCTAGCCCCCAACAGCCTTTTTTTTCATAACACTTTAACCAGAGTGACGGGAGAGCGGCATTTCAGAAAACGTGCTTATCTCGGCGAGAAAAAGCGATTTCGGCAATAAAATTTAAAACGCGTGTAAAACATAAACCAAACGATGAAATTGGTTATTTCTTCATGTATAATGATCAACTCGATACTCCCTAGCCCCCAACAGCCTTTTTTTTCATAACACTTTAACCAGAGTGACGGGAGAGCGGCATTTCAGAAAACGTGCTTATCTCGGCGAGAAAAAGCGATTTCGGCAATAAAATTTAAAACGCGTGTAAAACATAAACCAAACGATGAAATTGGTTATTTCTTCATGTATAATGATCAACTCGATACTCCCTAGCCCCCAACAGCCTTTTTTTTCATAACACTTTAACCAGAGTGACGGGAGAGCGGCATTTCAGAAAACGTGCTTATCTCGGCGAGAAAAAGCGATTTCGGCAATAAAATTTAAAACGCGTGTAAAACATAAACCAAACGATGAAATTGGTTATTTCTTCATGTATAATGATCAACTCGATACTCCCTAGCCCCCAACAGCCTTTTTTTTCATAACACTTTAACCAGAGTGACGGGAGAGCGGCATTTCAGAAAACGTGCTTATCTCGGCGAGAAAAAGCGATTTCGGCAATAAAATTTAAAACGCGTGTAAAACATAAACCAAACGATGAAATTGGTTATTTCTTCATGTATAATGATCAACTCGATACTCCCTAGCCCCCAACAGCCTTTTTTTTCATAACAGTTTAACCAGAGTGACGGGAGAGCGGCATTTCAGAAAACGTGCTTATCTCGGCGAGAAAAAGCGATTTCGGCAATAAAATTTAAAACGCGTGTAAAACATAAACCAAACGATGAAATTGGTTATTTCTTCATGTATAATGATCAACTCGATACTCCCTAGCCCCCAACAGCCTTTTTTTTCATAACACTTTAACCAGAGTGACGGGAGAGCGGCATTTCGGAAAACGTGCTTATCTCGGCGAGAAAAAGCGATTTCGGTAATAAAATTTAAAACGCGTGTAAAACATAAACCAAACGATGAAATTGGTTATTTCTTCATGTATAATGATCAACTCGATACTCCCTAGCCCCCAACAGCCTTTTTTTTCATAACACTTTAACCAGAGTGACGGGAGAGCGGCATTTCAGAAAACGTGCTTATCTCGGCGAGAAAAAGCGATTTCGGCAATAAAATTTAAAACGCGTGTAAAACATAAACCAAACGATGAAATTGGTTATTTCTTCATGTATAATGATCAACTCGATACTCCCTAGCCCCCAATAGCCTTTTTTTTCATAACACTTTAACCAGAGTGACGGGAGAGCGGCATTTCAGAAAACGTGCTTATCTCGGCGAGAAAAAGCGATTTCGGCAATAAAATTTAAAACGCGTGTAAAACATAAACCAAACGATGAAATTGGTTATTTCTTCATGTATAATGATCAACTCGATACTCCCTAGCCCCCAACAGCCTTTTTTTTCATAACACTTTAACCAGAGTGACGGGAGAGCGGCATTTCAGAAAATGTGCTTAACTCGGCGAGAAAAAGCGATTTCGGCAATAAAATTTAAAACGCGTGTAAAACATAAACCAAACGATGAAATTGGTTATTTCTTCATGTATAATGATCAACTCGATACTCCCTAGCCCCCAATAGCCTTTTTTTTCATAACACTTTAACCAGAGTGACGGGAGAGCGGCATTTCAGAAAACGTGCTTATCTCGGCGAGAAAAAGCGATTTCGGCAATAAAATTTAAAACGCGTGTAAAACATAAACCAAACGATGAAATTGGTTATTTCTTCATGTATAAAGATCAACTCGATACTCCCTAGCCCCCAACAGCCTTTTTTTTCATAACACTTTAACCAGAGTGACGGGAGAGCGGCATTTCAGAAAATGTGCTTATCTCGGCGAGAAAAAGCGATTTCGGCAATAAAATTTAAAACGCGTGTAAAACATAAACCAAACGATGAAATTGGTTATTTCTTCATGTATAATGATCAACTCGATACTCCCTAGCCCCCAACAGCCTTTTTTTTCATAACACTTTAACCAGAGTGACGGGAGAGCGGCATTTCAGAAAACGTGCTTATCTCGGCGAGAAAAAGCGATTTCGGCAATACAATTTAAAACGCGTGTAAAACATAAACCAAACGATGAAATTGGTTATTTCTTCATGTATAATGATCAACTCGATACTCCCTAGCCCCCAACAGCCTTTTTTTTCATAACACTTTAACCAGAGTGACGGGAGAGCGGCATTTCAGAAAACGTGCTTATCTCGGCGAGAAAAAGCGATTTCGGCAATAAAATTTAAAACGCGTGTAAAACATAAACCAAACGATGAAATTGGTTATTTCTTCATGTATAATGATCAACTCGATACTCCCTAGCCCCCAACAGCCTTTTTTTTCATAACAGTTTAACCAGAGTGACGGGAGAGCGGCATTTCAGAAAACGTGCTTATCTCGGCGAGAAAAAGCGATTTCGGCAATAAAATTTAAAACGCGTGTAAAACATAAACCAAACGATGAAATTGGTTATTTCTTCATGTATAATGATCAACTCGATACTCCCTAGCCCCCAACAGCCTTTTTTTTCATAACACTTTAACCAGAGTGACGGGAGAGCGGCATTTCAGAAAACGTGCTTATCTCGGCGAGAAAAAGCGATTTCGGCAATAAAATTTAAAACGCGTGTAAAACATAAACCAAACGATGAAATTGGTTATTTCTTCATGTATAATGATCAACTCGATACTCCCTAGCCCCCAACAGCCTTTTTTTTCATAACACTTTAACCAGAGTGACGGAGAGCGGCATTTCAGAAAACATGCTTATCTCGGCGAGAAAAAGCGATTTCGGCAATAAAATTTAAAACGCGTGTAAAACATAAACCAAACGATGAAATTGGTTATTTCTTCATGTATAATGATCAACTCGATACTCCCTAGCCCCCAACAGCCTTTTTTTTCATAACACTTTAACCAGAGTGACGGGAGAGCGGCATTTCAGAAAACGTGCTTATCTCGGCGAGAAAAAGCGATTTCGGCAATAAAATTTAAAACGCGTGTAAAACATAAACCAAACGATGAAATTGGTTATTTCTTCATGTATAATGATCAACTCGATACTCCCTAGCCCCCAACAGCCTTTTTTTTCATAACACTTTAACCAGAGTGACGGGAGAGCGGCATTTCAGAAAACGTGCTTATCTCGGCGAGAAAAAGCGATTTCGGCAATAAAATTTAAAACGCGTGTAAAACATAAACCAAACGATGAAATTGGTTATTTCTTCATGTATAATGATCAACTCGATACTCCCTAGCCCCCAACAGCCTTTTTTTTCATAACACTTTAACCAGAGTGACGGGAGAGCGGCATTTCAGAAAACGTGCTTATCTCGGCGAGAAAAAGCGATTTCGGCAATAAAATTTAAAACGCGTGTAAAACATAAACCAAACGATGAAATTGGTTATTTCTTCATGTATAATGATCAACTCGAGTCGAGCTCCAGGGAGAGAGGCTGATTTTTCGCTTTTTGAGGCCGACCGACGAACCGGCGCGGGGCGGACTCAAAAGCCCGCAGAGCCGTAGGCACTTAGAAAAGTTTCGCCTTTGGCTGTGAGCTCCAGGGGGAGAGGCTGGTTTTGCGTTATTTTAGGCCGGCTGGAGAACCGGTGCGGGTCGGACGCACAATCCCCGCAGAGCCGTGGGCACTTAGAAATCTTTTGCCAAGTTGGCTCTGAGCGCCTGGTACCTAATATGGAAGTATAGAGGCCGACTTTCGGGCAAGATCACGCCGCGTTAGGCTTCCAGGACCCCGGCTAAGCAATTTTACCGGGCCGCCCGGTTCTTTTTTTGAACCAGCCCGGTTCTTTTTACACTTCCAGCTGGAGCTCAGCAGCGGCTTTTTGCGCAAGATCACGCCGGGTTAGGCTTCCAGGACCTCGGCTAAGCAATTCTACCGGGCAGCCCGGTTCTTTTTTTGAACCAGCCCGGTTCTTTTTACACTTCCAGCTGGAGCTCAGCAGCGGGTTTTTGGACAAGATCACGCCGTGTTAGGCTTCCAGAGCCCCGGCTAAGCAATTTTACAGGGTCGCCCGGTTCTTTTTTTTAACCAGCCCGGTTTTTTTTACACTTCCAGCTGGAGCTCAGCAGCGGCTTTTTGCACAGTATCACGCCGGGTTAGGTTTCCAGAGCCCCGGCTAAGCAATTTTACCGGGCCGCCCGGTTCTTTTTTTTAACCAGCCCGGTTCTTTTTACACTTCCAGCTGGAGCTCAGCAGCGGCTTTTTGGACAAGATCACGCCGTGTTAGGCTTCCAGAGCCCCGGCTAAGCAATTTTACCGGGTCGCCCGGTTCTTTTTTTTAACCAGCCCGGTTCTTTTTACACTTCCAGCTGGAGCTCAGCAGCGGCTTTTTGGACAAGATCACGCCGTGTTAGGCTTCCAGAGCCCCGGCTAAGCAATTTTACCGGGTCGCCCGGTTCTTTTTTTAACCAGTCCGGTTCTTTTTACACTTCCAGCTGGAGCTCAGCATCGTGTAAAACATAAACCAAACGATGAAATTGGTTATTTCTTCATGTATAATGATTAACTCGATACTCCCTAGCCCCCAACAGCCTTTTTTTTCATAACACTTTAACCAGAGTGACGGGAGAGCGGCATTTCAGAAAACGTGCTTATCTCGGCGAGAAAAAGCGATTTCGGCAATAAAATTTAAAACGCGTGTAAAACATAAATCAAACGATGAAATTGGTTATTTCTTCATGTATAATGATCAACTCGATACTCCCTAGCCCCCAACAGCCTTTTTTTTCATAACACTTTAACCAGAGTGACGGGAGAGCGGCATTTCAGAAAACGTGCTTATCTCGGCGAGAAAAAGCGATTTCGGCAATAAAATTTAAAACGCGTGTAAAACATAAACCAAACGATGAAATTGGTTATTTCTTCATGTATAATGATCAACTCGATACTCCCTAGCCCCCAACAGCCTTTTTTTTCATAACACTTTAACCAGAGTGACGGGAGAGCGGCATTTCAGAAAACGTGCTTATCTCGGCGAGAAAAAGCGATTTCGGCAATAAAGTTTAAAACGCGTGTAAAACATAAACCAAACGATGAAATTGGTTATTTCTTCATGTATAATGATCAACTCGATACTCCCTAGCCCCCAACAGCCTTTTTTTTCATAACACTTTAACCAGAGTGACGGGAGAGCGGCATTTCAGAAAACGTGCTTATCTCGGCGAGAAAAAGCGATTTCGGCAATAAAATTTAAAACGCGTGTAAAACATAAACCAAACGATGAAATTGGTTATTTCTTCATGTATAATGATCAACTCGATACTCCCTAGCCCCCAACCGACTTTTTTTTCATAACACTTTAACCAGAGTGACGGGACAGCGGCATTTCAGAAAACGTGCTTATCTCGGCGAGAAAAAGCGATTTCGGCAATAAAATTTAAAACGCGTGTAAAACATAAACCAAACGATGAAATTGGTTATTTCTTCATGTATAATGATCAACTCGATACTCCCTAGCCCCCAACAGCCTTTTTTTTCATAACACTTTAACCAGAGTGACGGGAGAGCGGCATTTCAGAAAACGTGCTTATCTCGGCGAGAAAAAGCGATTTCGGCAATAAAATTTAAAACGCGTGTAAAACATAAACCAAACGATGAAATTGGTTATTTCTTCATGTATAATGATCAACTCGATACTCCCTAGCCCCCAACAGCCTTTTTTTTCATAACACTTTAACCAGAGTGACGGGAGAGCGGCATTTCAGAAAACGTGCTTATCTCGGCGAGAAAAAGCGATTTCGGCAATAAAATTTAAAACGCGTGTAAAACATAAACCAAACGATGAAATTGGTTATTTCTTCATGTATAATGATCAACTCGAGTCGAGCTCCAGGGAGAGAGGCTGATTTTTCGCTTTTTGAGGCCGACCGATGAACCGGCGCGGGGCGGACTCAAAAGCCCGCAGAGCCGTAGGCACTTAGAAAAGTTTCGCCTTTGGCTGTGAGCTCCAGGGGGAGAGGCTGGTTTTGCGTTATTTTAGGCCGGCTGGAGAACCGGCGCGGGTCGGACGCACAATCCCCGCAGAGCCGTGGGCACTTAGAAAAATTTTGCCAAGTTGGCTCTGAGCGCCTGGTACCTAATATGGAAGTATAGAGGCCGACTTTCGGGCAAGATCACGCCGCGTTAGGCTTCCAGGACCCCGGCTAAGCAATTTTACCGGGCCGCCCGGTTCTTTTTTTGAACCAGCCCGGTTCTTTTTACACTTCCAGCTGGAGCTCAACAGCGGCTTTTTGCGCAAGATCACGCCGGGTTAGGCTTCCAGGACCTCGGCTAAGCAATTCTACCGGGCCGCCCGGTTCTTTTTTTGAACCAGCCCGGTTCTTTTTACACTTCCAGCTGGAGCTCACGAGCGGCTTTTTGGACAAGATCACGCCGTGTTAGGCTTCCAGAGCCCCGGCTAAGCAATTTTACCGGCCCGCCCGGTTCTTTTTTTTAACCAGCCCGGTTCTTTTTACACTTCCAGCTGGAGCTCAGCAGCGGGTTTTTGGACAAGATCACGCCGTGTTAGGCTTCCAGAGCCCCGGCTAAGCAATTTTACAGGGTCGCCCGGTTCTTTTTTTTAACCAGCCCGGTTTTTTTTACACTTCCAGCTGGAGCTCAGCAGCGGCTTTTTGCACAGTATCACGCCGGGTTAGGCTTCCAGAGCCCCGGCTAAGCAATTTTACCGGGCCGCCCGGTTCTTTTTTTTAACCAGCCCGGTTCTTTTTACACTTCCAGCTGGAGCTCAGCAGCGGCTTTTTGGACAAGATCACGCCGTGTTAGGCTTCCAGAGCCCCGGCTAAGCAATTTTACCGGGTCGCCCGGTTCTTTTTTTTAACCAGCCCGGTTCTTTTTACACTTCCAGCTGGAGCTCAGCAGCGGCTTTTTGGACAAGATCACGCCGTGTTAGGCTTCCAGAGCCCCGGCTAAGCAATTTTACCGGGTCGCCCGGTTCTTTTTTTAACCAGTCCGGTTCTTTTTACACTTCCAGCTGGAGCTCAGCATCGTGTAAAACATAAACCAAACGATGAAATTGGTTATTTCTTCATGTATAATGATCAACTCGATACTCCCTAGCCCCCAACCGACTTTTTTTTCATAACACTTTAACCAGAGTGACGGGACAGCGGCATTTCAGAAAACGTGCTTATCTCGGCGAGAAAAAGCGATTTCGGCAATAAAATTTAAAACGCGTGTAAAACATAAACCAAACGATGAAATTGGTTATTTCTTCATGTATAATGATCAACTCGATACTCCCTAGCCCCCAACACCCTTTTTTTTCACAACACTTTAACCAGAGTGACGGGAGAGCGGCATTTCAGAAAACGTGCTTATCTCGGCGAGAAAAAGCGATTTCGGCAATACAATTTAAAACGCGTGTAAAACATAAACCAAACGATGAAATTGGTTATTTCTTCATGTATAATGATCAACTCGATACTCCCTAGCCCCCAACAGCCTTTTTTTTCATAACACTTTAACCAGAGTGACGGGAGAGCGGCATTTCAGAAAACGTGCTTATCTCGGCGAGAAAAAGCGATTTCGGCAATAAAATTTAAAACGCGTGTAAAACATAAACCAAACGATGAAATTGGTTATTTCTTCATGTATAATGATCAACTCGATACTCCCTAGCCCCCAACAGCCTTTTTTTTCATAACACTTTAACCAGAGTGACGGGAGAGCGGCATTTCAGAAAACGTGCTTATCTCGGCGAGAAAAAGCGATTTCGGCAATAAAATTTAAAACGCGTGTAAAACATAAACCAAACGATGAAATTGGTTATTTCTTCATGTATAATGATCAACTCGATACTCCCTAGCCCCCAACAGCCTTTTTTTTCATAACACTTTAACCAGAGTGACGGGAGAGCGGCATTTCAGAAAACGTGCTTATCTCGGCGAGAAAAAGCGATTTCGGCAATAAAATTTAAAACGCGTGTAAAACATAAACCAAACGATGAAATTGGTTATTTCTTCATGTATAATGATCAACTCGATACTCCCTAGCCCCCAACAGCCTTTTTTTTCATAACACTTTAACCAGAGTGACGGGAGAGCGGCATTTCAGAAAACGTGCTTATCTCGGCGAGAAAAAGCGATTTCGGCAATAAAATTTAAAACGCGTGTAAAACATTAACCAAACGATGAAATTGGTTATTTCTTCATGTATAATGATCAACTCGATACTCCCTAGCCCCCAACAGCCTTTTTTTTCATAACACTTTAACCAGAGTGACGGGAGAGCGGCATTTCAGAAAACGTGCTTATCTCGGCGAGAAAAAGCGATTTCGGCAATAAAATTTAAAACGCGTGTAAAACATAAACCAAACGATGAAATTGGTTATTTCTTCATGTATAATGATCAACTCGATACTCCCTAGCCCCCAACAGCCTTTTTTTTCATAACACTTTAACCAGAGTGACGGGAGAGCGGCATTTCAGAAAACGTGCTTATCTCGGCGAGAAAAAGCGATTTCGGCAATAAAATTTAAAACGCGTGTAAAACATAAACCAAACGATGAAATTGGTTATTTCTTCATGTATAATGATCAACTCGATACTCCCTAGCCCCCAACAGCCTTTTTTTTCATAACACTTTAACCAGAGTGACGGGAGAGCGGCATTTCAGAAAACGTGCTTATCTCGGCGAGAAAAAGCGATTTCGGCAATAAAATTTAAAACGCGTGTAAAACATAAACCAAACGATGAAATTGGTTATTTCTTCATGTATAATGATCAACTCGATACTCCCTAGCCCCCAACAGCCTTTTTTTTCATAACACTTTAACCAGAGTGACGGGAGAGCGGCATTTCAGAAAACGTGCTTATCTCGGCGAGAAAAAGCGATTTCGGCAATAAAATTTAAAACGCGTGTAAAACATAAACCAAACGATGAAATTGGTTATTTCTTCATGTATAATGATCAACTCGATACTCCCTAGCCCCCAACAGCCTTTTTTTTCATAACACTTTAACCAGAGTGACGGGAGAGCGGCATTTCAGAAAACGTGCTTATCTCGGCGAGAAAAAGCGATTTCGGCAATAAAATTTAAAACGCGTGTAAAACATAAACCAAACGATGAAATTGGTTATTTCTTCATGTATAATGATCAACTCGATACTCCCTAGCCCCCAACAGCCTTTTTTTTCATAACACTTTAACCAGAGTGACGGGAGAGCGGCATTTCAGAAAACGTGCTTATCTCGGCGAGAAAAAGCGATTTCGGCAATAAAATTTAAAACGCGTGTAAAACATAAACCAAACGATGAAATTGGTTATTTCTTCATGTATAATGATCAACTCGAGTCGAGCTCCAGGGAGAGAGGCTGATTTTTCGCTTTTTGAGGCCGACCGACGAACCGGCGCGGGGCGGACTCAAAAGCCCGCAGAGCCGTAGGCACTTAGAAAAGTTTCGCCTTTGGCTGTGAGCTCCAGGGGGAGAGGCTGGTTTTGCGTTATTTTAGGCCGGCTGGAGAACCGGCGCGGGTCGGACGCACAATCCCCGCAGAGCCGTGGGCACTTAGAAAATTTTTGCCAAGTTGGCTCTGATCGCCTGGTACCTAATATGGAAGTATAGAGGCCGACTTTCGGGCAAGATCACGCCGCGTTAGGCTTCCAGGACCCCGGCTAAGCAATTTTACCGGGCCGCCCGGTTCTTTTTTTGAACCAGCCCGGTTCTTTTTACACTTCCAGCTGGAGCTCAGCAGCGGCTTTTTGCGCAAGATCACGCCGGGTTAGGCTTCCAGGACATCGGCTAAGCAATTCTACCGGGCGGCCCGGTTCTTTTTTTGAACCAGCCCGGTTCTTTTTACACTTCCAGCTGGAGCTCAGCAGCGGGTTTTTGGACAAGATCACGCCGTGTTAGGCTTCCAGAGCCCCGGCTAAGCAATTTTACAGGGTCGCCCGGTTCTTTTTTTTAACCAGCCCGGTTTTTTTTACACTTCCAGCTGGAGCTCAGCAGCGGCTTTTTGCACAGTATCACGCCGGGTTAGGCTTCCAGAGCCCCGGCTAAGCAATTTTACCGGGCCGCCCGGTTCTTTTTTTTAACCAGCCCGGTTCTTTTTACACTTCCAGCTGGAGCTCAGCAGCGGCTTTTTGGACAAGATCACGCCGTGTTAGGCTTCCAGAGCCCCGGCTAAGCAATTTTACCGGGTTGCCCGGTTCTTTTTTTTAACCAGCCCGGTTCTTTTTACACTTCCAGCTGGAGCTCAGCAGCGGCTTTTTGGACAAGATCACGCCGTGTTAGGCTTCCAGAGCCCCGGCTAAGCAATTTTACCGGGTCGCCCGGTTCTTTTTTTAACCAGTCCGGTTCTTTTTACACTTCCAGCTGGAGCTCAGCATCGTGTAAAACATAAACCAAACGATGAAATTGGTTATTTCTTCATGTATAATGATCAACTCGATACTCCCTAGCCCCCAACAGCCTTTTTTTTCATAACACTTTAACCAGAGTGACGGGAGAGCGGCATTTCAGAAAACGTGCTTATCTCGGCGAGAAAAAGCGATTTCGGCAATAAAATTTAAAACGCGTGTAAAACATAAACCAAACGATGAAATTGGTTATTTCTTCATGTATAATGATCAACTCGATACTCCCTAGCCCCCAACAGCCTTTTTTTTCATAACACTTTAACCAGAGTGACGGGAGAGCGGCATTTCAGAAAACGTGCTTATCTCGGCGAGAAAAAGCGATTTCGGCAATAAAATTTAAAACGCGTGTAAAACATAAACCAAACGATGAAATTGGTTATTTCTTCATGTATAATGATCAACTCGATACTCCCTAGCCCCCAACAGCCTTTTTTTTCATAACACTTTAACCAGAGTGACGGGAGAGCGGCATTTCAGAAAACGTGCTTATCTCGGCGAGAAAAAGCGATTTCGGCAATAAAATTTAAAACGCGTGTAAAACATAAACCAAACGAGGAAATTGGTTATTTCTTCATGTATAATGATCAACTCGATACTCCCTAGCCCCCAACCGACTTTTTTTTCATAACACTTTAACCAGAGTGACGGGAGAGCGGCATTTCAGAAAACGTGCTTATCTCGGCGAGAAAAAGCGATTTCGGCAATAAAATTTAAAACGCGTGTAAAACATAAACCAAACGATGAAATTGGTTATTTCTTCATGTATAATGATCAACTCGATACTCCCTAGCCCCCAACAGCCTTTTTTTTCACAACACTTTAACCAGAGTGACGGGAGAGCGGCATTTCAGAAAACGTGCTTATCTCGGCGAGAAAAAGCGATTTCGGCAATAAAATTTAAAACGCGTGTAAAACATAAACCAAGCGATGAAATTGGTTATTTCTTCATGTATAATGATCAACTCGATACTCCCTAGCCCCCAACAGCCTTTTTTTTCATAACACTTTAACCAGAGTGACGGGAGAGCGGCATTTCAGAAAACGTGCTTATCTCGGCGAGAAAAAGCGATTTCGGCAATAAAATTTAAAACGCGTGTAAAACATAAACCAAACGATGAAATTGGTTATTTCTTCATGTATAATGATCAACTCGATACTCCCTAGCCCCCAACAGCCTTTTTTTTCATAACACTTTAACCAGAGTGACGGGAGAGCGGCATTTCAGAAAACGTGCTTATCTCGGCGAGAAAAAGCGATTTCGGCAATAAAATTTAAAACGCGTGTAAAACATAAACCAAACGATGAAATTGGTTATTTCTTCATGTATAATGATCAACTCGATACTCCCTAGCCCCCAACAGCCTTTTTTTTTCATAACACTTTAACCAGAGTGACGGGAGAGCGGCATTTCAGAAAACGTGCTTATCTCGGCGAGAAAAAGCGATTTCGGCAATAAAATTTAAAACGCGTGTAAAACATAAACCAAACGATGAAATTGGTTATTTCTTCATGTATAAGGATCAACTCGATACTCCCTAGCCCCCAACAGCCTTTTTTTTCATAACACTTTAACCAGAGTGACGGGAGAGCGGCATTTCAGAAAACGTGCTTATCTCGGCGAGAAAAAGCGATTTCGGCAATAAAATTTAAAACGCGTGTAAAACATAAACCAAACGATGAAATTGGTTATTTCTTCATGTATAATGATCAACTCGATACTCCCTAGCCCCCAACAGCCTTTTTTTTCATAACACTTTAACCAGAGTGACGGGAGAGCGGCATTTCAGAAAACGTGCTTATCTCGGCGAGAAAAAGCGATTTCGGCAATAAAATTTAAAACGCGTGTAAAACATAAACCAAACGATGAAATTGGTTATTTCTTCATGTATAATGATCAACTCGATACTCCCTAGCCCCCAACAGCCTTTTTTTTCATAACACTTTAACCAGAGTGACGGGAGAGTGGCATTTCAGAAAACGTGCTTATCTCGGCGAGAAAAAGCGATTTCGGCAATAAAATTTAAAACGCGTGTAAAACATAAACCAAACGATGAAATTGGTTATTTCTTCATGTATAATGATCAACTCGCTACTCCCTAGCCCCCAACAGCCTTTTTTTTCATAACACTTTAACCAGAGTGACGGGAGAGCGGCATTTCAGAAAACGTGCTTATCTCGGCGAGAAAAAGCGATTTCGGCAATAAAATTTAAAACGCGTGTAAAACATAAACCAAACGATGAAATTGGTTATTTCTTCATGTATAATGATCAACTCGATACTCCCTAGCCCCCAACAGCCTTTTTTTTCATAACACTTTAACCAGAGTGACGGGAGAGCGGCATTTCAGAAAACGTGCTTATCTCGGCGAGAAAAAGCGATTTCGGCAATAAAATTTAAAACGCGTGTAAAACATAAACCAAACGATGAAATTGGTTATTTCTTCATGTATAATGATCAACTCGATACTCCCTAGCCCCCAACAGCCTTTTTTTTCATAACACTTTAACCAGAGTGACGGGAGAGCGGCATTTCAGAAAACGTGCTTATCTCGGCGAGAAAAAGCGATTTCGGCAATAAAATTTAAAACGCGTGTAAAACATAAACCAAACGATGAAATTGGTTATTTCTTCATGTATAATGATCAACTCGATACTCCCTAGCCCCCAACAGCCTTTTTTTTCATAACACTTTAACCAGAGTGACGGGAGAGCGGCATTTCAGAAAACGTGCTTATCTCGGCGAGAAAAAGCGATTTCGGCAATAAAATTTAAAACGCGTGTAAAACATAAACCAAACGATGAAATTGGTTATTTCTTCATGTATAATGATCAACTCGATACTCCCTAGCCCCCAACAGCCTTTTTTTTCATAACACTTTAACCAGAGTGACGGGAGAGCGGCATTTCAGAAAACGTGCTTATCTCGGCGAGAAAAAGCGATTTCGGCAATAAAATTTAAAACGCGTGTAAAACATAAACCAAACGATGAAATTGGTTATTTCTTCATGTATAATGATCAACTCGATACTCCCTAGCCCCCAACAGCCTTTTTTTTCATAACACTTTAACCAGAGTGACGGGAGAGCGGCATTTCAGAAAACGTGCTTATCTCGGCGAGAAAAAGCGATTTCGGCAATAAAATTTAAAACGCGTGTAAAACATAAACCAAACGATGAAATTGGTTATTTCTTCATGTATAATGATCAACTCGAGTCGAGCTCCAGGGAGAGAGGCTGATTTTTCGCTTTTTGAGGCCGACCGACGAACCGGCGCGGGGCGGACTCAAAAGCCCGCAGAGCCGTAGGCACTTAGAAAAGTTTCGCCTTTAGCTGTGAGCTCTAGGGGGAGAGGCTGATTTTGCGTTATTTCAGGCCGGCTGGAGAACCGGCGCGGGTCGGACGCACAATCCCCGCAGAGCCGTGGGCACTTAGAAAATTTTCGCCAAGTTGGCTGTGAGCGCCTGGTACCTAATATGGAAGTATAGAGGCCGACTTTCGGGCAAGATCACGCCGGGTTAGGCTTCCAGGACCCCGGCTAAGCAATTTTACCGGGCCGCCCGGTTCTTTTTTGGAACCAGCCCGGTTCTTTTTACACTTCCAGCTGGAGCTCAGCAGCGGCTTTTTGCGCAAGATCACATCGGGTTAGGCTTCCAGGACCTCGGCTAAGCAATTCTACCGGGCCGCCCGGTTCTTTTTTTGAACCAGCCCGGTTCTTTTTACACTTCCAGCTGGAGCTCACGAGCGGCTTTTTGGACAAGATCGCGGCCTGTTAGGCTTCCAGAGCCCCGGCTAAGCAATTTTACCGGCCGGCCCGGTTCTTTTTTTTTTTTAACCAGCCCGGTTCTTTTTACACTTCAGGGTGGAGCTCAGCAGCGGCTTTTTGGACAATATCACGCCGGGTTAGGCTTCCAGGACCCCGGCTAAGCAATTTTACCGGGCCGCCCGGTTCTTTTTTTTAACCAGCCCGGTTCTTTTTACACTTCCAGCTGGAGCTCAGCAGCGGCTTTTTGGACAAAATCACGCCGTGTTAGGCTTCCAGAGCCCCGGCTAAGCAATTTTACCGGGTCGCCCGGTTCTTTTTTTAACCAGCCCTGTTCTTTTTTTAACCAGCCCGGTTCTTTTTAAACTTCCAGCTGGAGCTCAGCAGCGGCTTTTTGCACAGTATCACGCCGGGTTAGGCTTCCAGGACCCCGGCTAAGCAATTTTACCGGGCCGCCCGGTACTATTTTTTTAACCAGCCCGGTTCTTTTTACACTTCCAGCTGGAGCTCAGCAGCGGCTTTTTGGACAATATCACGCCGGGTTAGGCTTCCAGGACCCCGGCTAAGCAATTTTACAAGCCCGCCCGGTTATTTTTTAAACCAGCCCGTTTCTTTTTACACTTCCAGCTGGAGCTCACGAGCGGCTTTTTGGACAAGATCACGCCGGGTTAGGCTTCCAGAGCCCCGGCAAAGCAATTTTAACGGGCCGCCCGGTTCTTTTTTTTTAACAAGCCCGGTTCTTTTTACACTTCCAGCTGGAGCTCAGCAGCGGCTTTTTGGACAAGATCACGCCGTGTTAAGCTTCCAGAGCCCCGGCAAAGCAATTTTACCGGCCCGCCCGGTTCTTTTTTGAACCAGCCCGGGTCTTTTTTTAACCAGCCCGGTTCTTTTAACACTTCCAGCTGGAGCTCACGAGCGGCTTTTTGGACAAGATCACGCCGTGTTAGGCTTCCAGAGCCCCGGTTAAGCAATTTTACCGGGTCGCCCGGTTCTTTTTTTAACCAGCCCGGTTCTTTTTACACTTCCAGCTGGAGCTCAGCAGCGGCTTTTTGCACAAGATCACGCCGGGTTAGGCTTCCAGGACCCCGGCTAAGCAGATCAACTTGATACTCCCTAGCCCCCAACAGCCCTTTTTTTTTTTTTTTATAACAAATTAACTAGAGTGACGGGAGAGCGACATTTCAGAAAACGTGCTTATCTCGGCGAGAAAAAGCGATTTCGGCAATAAAATTTAAAACGCGTGTAAAACATAAACCAAACGATGAAATTGGTTATTTCTTCATGTATAATGATCAACTCGATACTCCCTAGCCCCCAACAGCCTTTTTTTTCATAACACTTTAACCAGAGTGACGGGAGAGCGGCATTTCAGAAAACGTGCTTATCTCGGCGAGAAAAAGCGATTTCGGCAATAAAATTTAAAACGCGTGTAAAACATAAACCAAACGATGAAATTGGTTATTTCTTCATGTATAATGATCAACTCGATACTCCCTAGCCCCCAACAGCCTTTTTTTTCATAACACTTTAACCAGAGTGACGGGAGAGCGGCATTTCAGAAAACGTGCTTATCTCGGCGAGAAAAAGCGATTTCGGCAATAAAATTTAAAACGCGTGTAAAACATAAACCAAACGATGAAATTGGTAATTTCTTCATGTATAATGATCAACTCGATACTCCCTAGCCCCCAACAGCCTTTTTTTTCATAACACTTTAACCAGAGTGACGGGAGAGCGGCATTTCAGAAAACGTGCTTATCTCGGCGAGAAAAAGCGATTTCGGCAATAAAATTTAAAACGCGTGTAAAACATAAACCAAACGAGGAAATTGGTTATTTCTTCATGTATAATGATCAACTCGATACTCCCTAGCCCCCAACCGACTTTTTTTTCATAACACTTTAACCAGAGTGACGGGAGAGCGGCATTTCAGAAAACGTGCTTATCTCGGCGAGAAAAAGCGATTTCGGCAATAAAATTTAAAACGCGTGTAAAACATAAACCAAACGATGAAATTGGTTATTTCTTCATGTATAATGATCAACTCGATACTCCCTAGCCCCCAACAGCCTTTTTTTTCACAACACTTTAACCAGAGTGACGGGAGAGCGGCATTTCAGAAAACGTGCTTATCTCGGCGAGAAAAAGCGATTTCGGCAATAAAATTTAAAACGCGTGTAAAACATAAACCAAACGATGAAATTGGTTATTTCTTCATGTATAATGATCAACTCGATACTCCCTAGCCCCCAACAGCCTTTTTTTTCATAACACTTTAACCAGAGTGACGGGAGAGCGGCATTTCAGAAAACGTGCTTATCTCGGCGAGAAAAAGCGATTTCGGCAATAAAATTTAAAACGCGTGTAAAACATAAACCAAACGATGAAATTGGTTATTTCTTCATGTATAATGATCAACTCGATACTCCCTAGCCCCCAACAGCCTTTTTTTTCATAACACTTTAACCAGAGTGACGGGAGAGCGGCATTCCAGAAAACGTGCTTATCTCGGCGAGAAAAAGCGATTTCGGCAATAAAATTTAAAACGCGTGTAAAACATAAACCAAACGATGAAATTGGTTATTTCTTCATGTATAATGTTCAACTCGATACTCCCTAGCCCCCAACAGCCTTTTTTTTCACAACACTTTAACCAGAGTGACGGGAGAGCGGCATTTCAGAAAACGTGCTTATCTCGGCGAGAAAAAGCGATTTCGGCAATAAAATTTAAAACGCGTATAAAACATAAACCAAACGATGAAATTGGTTATTTCTTCATGTATAATGATCAACTCGGTACTCCCTAGCCCCCAACAGCCTTTTTTTTCATAACACTTTAACCAGAGTGACGGGAGAGCGGCATTTCAGAAAACGTGCTTATCTCGGCGAGAAAAAGCGATTTCGGCAATAAAATTTAAAACGCGTGTTAAACATAAACCAAACGATGAAATTGGTTATTTCTTCATGTATAATGATCAACTCGATACTCCCTAGCCCCCAACAGCCTTTTTTTTCATAACACTTTAACCAGAGTGACGGGAGAGTGGCATTTCAGAAAACGTGCTTATCTCGGCGAGAAAAAGCGATTTCGGCAATAAAATTTAAAACGCGTGTAAAACATAAACCAAACGATGAAATTGGTTATTTCTTCATGTATAATGATCAACTCGATACTCCCTAGCCCCCAACAGCCTTTTTTTTCATAACACTTTAACCAGAGTGACGGGAGAGCGGCATTTCAGAAAACGTGCTTATCTCGGCGAGAAAAAGCGATTTCGGCAATAAAATTTAAAACGCGTGTAAAACATAAACCAAACGATGAAATTGGTTATTTCTTCATGTATAATGATCAACTCGATACTCCCTAGCCCCCAACAGCCTTTTTTTTCATAACACTTTAACCAGAGTGACGGGAGAGCGGCATTTCAGAAAACGTGCTTATCTCGGCGAGAAAAAGCGATTTCGGCAATAAAATTTAAAACGCGTGTAAAACATAAACCAAACGATGAAATTGGTTATTTCTTCATGTATAATGATCAACTCGATACTCCCTAGCCCCCAACAGCCTTTTTTTTCATAACACTTTAACCAGAGTGACGGGAGAGCGGCATTTCAGAAAACGTGCTTATCTCGGCGAGAAAAAGCGATTTCGGCAATAAAATTTAAAACGCGTGTAAAACATAAACCAAACGATGAAATTGGTTATTTCTTCATGTATAATGATCAACTCGATACTCCCTAGCCCCCAACAGCCTTTTTTTTCATAACACTTTAACCAGAGTGACGGGAGAGCGGCATTTCAGAAAACGTGCTTATCTCGGCGAGAAAAAGCGATTTCGGCAATAAAATTTAAAACGCGTGTAAAACATAAACCAAACGATGAAATTGGTTATTTCTTCATGTATAATGATCAACTCGATACTCCCTAGCCCCCAACAGCCTTTTTTTTCATAACACTTTAACCAGAGTGACGGGAGAGCGGCATTTCAGAAAACGTGCTTATCTCGGCGAGAAAAAGCGATTTCGGCAATAAAATTTAAAACGCGTGTAAAACATAAACCAAACGATGAAATTGGTTATTTCTTCATGTATAATGATCAACTCGATACTCCCTAGCCCCCAACAGCCTTTTTTTTCATAACACTTTAACCAGAGTGACGGGAGAGCGGCATTTCAGAAAACGTGCTTATCTCGGCGAGAAAAAGCGATTTCGGCAATAAAATTTAAAACGCGTGTAAAACATAAACCAAACGATGAAATTGGTTATTTCTTCATGTATAATGATCAACTCGATACTCCCTAGCCCCCAACAGCCTTTTTTTTCATAACACTTTAACCAGAGTGACGGGAGAGCGGCATTTCAGAAAACGTGCTTATCTCGGCGAGAAAAAGCGATTTCGGCAATAAAATTTAAAACGCGTGTAAAACATAAACCAAACGATGAAATTGGTTATTTCTTCATGTATAATGATCAACTCGATACTCCCTAGCCCCCAACAGCCTTTTTTTTCATAACACTTTAACCAGAGTGACGGGAGAGCGGCATTTCAGAAAACGTGCTTATCTCGGCGAGAAAAAGCGATTTCGGCAATAAAATTTAAAACGCGTGTAAAACATAAACCAAACGATGAAATTGGTTATTTCTTCATGTATAATGATCAACTCGAGTCGAGCTCCAGGGAGAGAGGCTGATTTTTCGCTTTTTGAGGCCGACCGACGAACCGGCGCGGGGCGGACTCAAAAGCCCGCAGAGCCGTAGGCACTTAGAAAAGTTTCGCCTTTGGCTGTGAGCTCTAGGGGGAGAGGCTGATTTTGCGTTATTTCAGGCCGGCTGGAGAACCGGCGCGGGTCGGACGCACAATCCCCGCAGAGCCGTGGGCACTTAGAAAATTTTTGCCAAGTTGGCTGTGAGCGCCTGGTACCTAATATGGAAGTATAGAGGCCGACTTTCGGGCAAGATCACGCCGGGTTAGGCTTCCAGGACCCCGGCTAAGCAATTTTACCGGGCCGCCCGGTTCTTTTTTTGAACCAGCCCGGTTCTTTTTACACTTCCAGCTGGAGCTCAGCAGCGGCTTTTTGCGCAAGATCACATCGGGTTAGGCTTCCAGGACCTCGGCTAAGCAATTCTACCGGGCCGCCCGGTTCTTTTTTTGAACCAGCCCGGTTCTTTTTACACTTCCAGCTGGAGCTCACGAGCGGCTTTTTGGACAAGATCGCGGCGTGTTAGGCTTCCAGAGCCCCGGCTAAGCAATTTTACCGGCCGGCCCGGTTCTTTTTTTTTTTAACCAGCCCGGTTCTTTTTACACTTCAGGGTGGAGCTCAGCAGCGGCTTTTTGGACAATATCACGCCGGGTTAGGCTTCCAGGACCCCGGCTAAGCAATTTTACCGGGCCGCCCGGTTCTTTTTTTTAACCAGCCCGGTTCTTTTTACACTTCCAGCTGGAGCTCAGCAGCGGCTTTTTGGACAAAATCACGCCGTGTTAGGCTTCCAGAGCCCCGGCTAAGCAATTTTACTGGGTCGCCCGGTTCTTTTTTTAACCAGCCCTGTTCTTTTTTTAACCAGCCCGGTTCTTTTTAAACTTCCAGCTGGAGCTCAGCAGCGGCTTTTTGCACAGTATCACGCCGGGTTAGGCTTCCAGGACCCCGGCTAAGCAATTTTACCGGACCGCCCGGTACTATTTTTTTAACCAGCCTGGTTCTTTTTACACTTCCAGCTGGGGCTCAGCAGCGGCTTTTTGGACAATATCACGCCGGGTTAGGCTTCCAGGACCCCGGCTAAGCAATTTTACCGGGCCGCCCGGTACTATTTTTTTAACCAGCCCGGTTCTTTTTACACTTCCAGCTGGAGCTCAGCAGCGGCTTTTTGGACAATATCACGCCGGGTTAGGCTTCCAGGACCCCGGCTAAGCAATTTTACAAGCCCGCCCGGTTATTTTTTAAACCAGCCCGTTTCTTTTTACACTTCCAGCTGGAGCTCACGAGCGGCTTTTTGGACAAGATCACGCCGGGTTAGGCTTCCAGAGCCCCGGCAAAGCAATTTTAACGGGCCGCCCGGTTCTTTTTTTTTAACAAGCCCGGTTCTTTTTACACTTCCAGCTGGAGCTCAGCAGCGGCTTTTTGGACAAGATCACGCCGTGTTAAGCTTCCAGAGCCCCGGCAAAGCAATTTTACCGGCCCGCCCGGTTCTTTTTTGAACCAGCCCGGGTCTTTTTTTAACCAGCCCGGTTCTTTTAACACTTCCAGCTGGAGCTCACGAGCGGCTTTTTGGACAAGATCACGCCGTGTTAGGCTTCCAGAGCCCCGGCTAAGCAATTTTACCGGGTCGCCCGGTTCTTTTTTTAACCAGCCCGGTTCTTTTTACACTTCCAGCTGGAGCTCAGCAGCGGCTTTTTGCACAAGATCACGCCGGGTTAGGCTTCCAGGACCCCGGCTAAGCAGATCAACTTGATACTCCCTAGCCCCCAACAGCCCTTTTTTTTTTTTTTTTTTTATAACAAATTAACTAGAGTGACGGGAGAGCGACATTTCAGAAAACGTGCTTATCTCGGCGAGAAAAAGCGATTTCGGCAATAAAATTTAAAACGCGTGTAAAACATAAACCAAACGATGAAATTGGTTATTTCTTCATGTATAATGATCAACTCGATACTCCCTAGCCCCCAACAGCCTTTTTTTTCATAACACTTTAACCAGAGTGACGGGAGAGCGGCATTTAAAAAAACGTGCTTATCTCGGCGAGAAAAAGCGATTTCGGCAATAAAATTTAAAACGCGTGTAAAACATAAACCAAGCGATGAAATTGGTTATTTCTTCATGTATAATGATCAACTCGATACTCCCTAGCCCCCAACAGCCTTTTTTTTCATAACACTTTAACCAGAGTGACGGGAGAGCGGCATTTCAGAAAACGTGCTTATCTCGGCGAGAAAAAGCGATTTCGGCAATAAAATTTAAAACGCGTGTAAAACATAAACCAAACGATGAAATTGGTAATTTCTTCATGTATAATGATCAACTCGATACTCCCTAGCCCCCAACAGCCTTTTTTTTCATAACACTTTAACCAGAGTGACGGAAGATCGGCATTTCAGAAAACGTGCTTATCTCGGCGAGAAAAAGCGATTTCGGCAATAAAATTTAAAACGCGTGTAAAACATAAACCAAACGAGGAAATTGGTTATTTCTTCATGTATAATGATCAACTCGATACTCCCTAGCCCCCAACCGACTTTTTTTTCATAACACTTTAACCAGAGTGACGGGAGAGCGGCATTTCAGAAAACGTGCTTATCTCGGCGAGAAAAAGCGATTTCGGCAATAAAATTTAAAACGCGTGTAAAACATAAACCAAACGATGAAATTGGTTATTTCTTCATGTATAATGATCAACTCGATACTCCCTAGCCCCCAACAGCCTTTTTTTTCACAACACTTTAACCAGAGTGACGGGAGAGCGGCATTTCAGAAAACGTGCTTATCTCGGCGAGAAAAAGCGATTTCGGCAATAAAATTTAAAACGCGTGTAAAACATAAACCAAACGATGAAATTGGTTATTTCTTCATGTATAATGATCAACTCGATACTCCCTAGCCCCCAACAGCCTTTTTTTTCATAACACTTTAACCAGAGTGACGGGAGAGCGGCATTTCAGAAAACGTGCTTATCTCGGCGAGAAAAAGCGATTTCGGCAATAAAATTTAAAACACGTGTAAAACATAAACCAAACGATGAAATTGGTTATTTCTTCATGTATAATGATCAACTCGATACTCCCTAGCCCCCAACAGCCTTTTTTTTCATAACACTTTAACCAGAGTGACGGGAGAGCGGCATTTCAGAAAACGTGCTTATCTCGGCGAGAAAAAGCGATTTCGGCAATAAAATTTAAAACGCGTGTAAAACATAAACCAAACGATCAAATTGGTTATTTCTTCATGTATAATGATCAACTCGATACTCCCTAGCCCCCAACAGCCTTTTTTTTCATAACACTTTAACCAGAGTGACGGGAGAGCGGCATTTCAGAAAACGTGCTTATCTCGGCGAGAAAAAGCGATTTCGGCAATAAAATTTAAAACGCGTGTAAAACATAAACCAAACGATGAAATTGGTTATTTCTTCATGTATAATGATCAACTCGATACTCCCTAGCCCCCAACAGCCTTTTTTTTCATAACACTTTAACCAGAGTGACGGGAGAGCGGCATTTCAGAAAACGTGCTTATCTCGGCGAGAAAAAGCGATTTCGGCAATAAAATTTAAAACGCGTGTAAAACATAAACCAAACGATGAAATTGGTTATTTCTTCATGTATAATGATCAACTCGATACTCCCTAGCCCCCAACAGCCTTTTTTTTCATAACACTTTAACCAGAGTGACGGGAGAGCGGCATTTCAGAAAACGTGCTTATCTCGGCGAGAAAAAGCGATTTCGGCAATAAAATTTAAAACGCGTGTAAAACATAAACCAAACGATGAAATTGGTTATTTCTTCATGTATAATGATCAACTCGATACTCCCTAGCCCCCAACAGCCTTTTTTTTCATAACACTTTAACCAGAGTGACAGGAGAGCGGCATTTCAGAAAACGTGCTTATCTCGGCGAGAAAAATCGATTTTGGCAATAAAATTTAAAACGCGTGTAAAACATAAACCAAACGATGAAATTGGTTATTTCTTCATGTATAATGATCAACTCGATACTCCCTAGCCCCCAACAGCCTTTTTTTTCATAACACTTTAACCAGAGTGACGGGAGAGCGGCATTTCAGAAAACGTGCTTATCTCGGCGAGAAAAAGCGATTTCGGCAATAAAATTTAAAACGCGTGTAAAACATAAACCAAACGATGAAATTGGTTCTTTCTTCATGTATAATGATCAACTCGATACTCCCTAGCCCCCAACAGCCTTTTTTTTCATAACACTTTAACCAGAGTGACGGGAGAGCGGCATTTCAGAAAACGTGCTTATCTCGGCGAGAAAAAGCGATTTCGGCAATAAAATTTAAAAGGCGTGTAAAACATAAAACAAACGAGGAAATTGGTTATTTCTTCATGTATAATGATCAACTCGATACTCCCTAGCCCCCAACAGCCTTTTTTTTCATAACACTTTAACCAGAGTGACGGGAGAGCGGCATTTCAGAAAACGTGCTTATCTCGGCGAGAAAAAGCGATTTCGGCAATAAAATTTAAAACGCGTGTAAAACATAAAACAAACGATGAAATTGGTTATTTCTTCATGTATAATGATCAACTCGATACTCCCTAGCCCCCAACAGCCTTTTTTTTCATAACACTTTAACCAGAGTGACGGGAGAGCGGCATTTCAGAAAACGTGCTTATCTCGGCGAGAAAAAGCGATTTTGGCAATAAAATTTAAAACGCGTGTAAAACATAAACCAAAGGATGAAATTGGTTATTTCTTCATGTATAATGATCAACTCGATACTCCCTAGCCCCCAACAGCCTTTTTTTTCATAACACTTTAACCAGAGTGACGGGAGAGCGGCATTTCAGAAAACGTGCTTATCTCGGCGAGAAAAAGCGATTTCGGCAATACAATTTAAAACGCGTGTAAAACATAAACCAAACGATGAAATTGGTTATTTCTTCATGTATAATGATCAACTCGATACTCCCTAGCCCCCAACAGCCTTTTTTTCATAACACTTTAACCAGAGTGACGGGAGAGCGGCATTTCAGAAAACGTGCTTATCTCGGCGAGAAAAAGCGATTTCGGCAATAAAATTTAAAATGCGTGTAAAACATAAACCAAACGATGAAATTGGTTATTTCTTCATGTATAATGATCAACTCGATACTCCCTAGCCCCCAACAGCCTTTTTTTTCATAACACTTTAACCAGAGTGACGGGAGAGCGGCATTTCAGAAAACGTGCTTATCTCGGCGATAAAAAGCGATTTCGGCAATAAAATTTAAAACGCGTGTAAAACATAAACCAAACGATGAAATTGGTTATTTCTTCATGTATAATGATCAACTCGATACTCCCTAGCCCCCAACAGCCTTTTTTTTCATAACACTTTAACCAGAGTGACGGGAGAGCGGCATTTCAGAAAACGTCCTTATCTCGGCGAGAAAAAGCGATTTTGGCAATAAAATTTAAAACGCGTGTAAAACATAAACCAAACGATGAAATTGGTTATTTCTTCATGTATAATGATCAACTCGAGTCGAGCTCCAGGGAGAGAGGCTGATTTTTCGCTTTTTGAGGCCGACCGACGAACCGGCGCGGGGCGGACTCAAAAGCCCGCAGAGCCGTAGGCACTTAGAAAAGTTTCGCCTTTGGCTGTGAGCTCCAGGGGGAGAGGCTGATTTTGCGTTATTTTAGGCCGGCTGGAGAACCGGCGCGGGTCGGACGCACAATCCCCGCAGAGCCGTGGGCACTTAGAACATTTACGCCAAGTTGGCTGTGAGCGCCTGGTACCTAATATGGAAGTATAGAGGCCGACTTTCGGGCAAGATCACGCCGGGTTAGGCTTCTAGGACCCCGGCTAAGCAATTTTACCGGGCCGCCCGGTTCTTTTTTTTAACCAGCCCGGTTCTTTTTACACTTCCAGCTGGAGCTCAGCAGCGGCTTTTTGCACAGTATCACGCCGGGTTAGGCTTCCAGGACCCCGGCTAAGCAATTTTACCGGGCCGCCCGGTTCTTTTTTTTAACCAGCCCGGTTCTTTTTACACTTCCAGCTGGAGCTCAGCAGCGGCTTTTTGGACAAGATCACGCCGTGTTAGGCTTCCAGAGCCCCGGCTAAGCAATTTTACCGGGTCGCCCGGTTCTTTTTTTAACCAGCCCGGTTCTTTTTTTAACCAGCCCGGTTCTTTTTAAACTTCCAGCTGGAGCTCAGCAGCGGCTGTTTGCACAGTATCACGCCGGGTTAGGCTTCCAGGACCCCGGCTAAGCAATTTTACCGGCCCGCCCGGTTCTTTTTTTAACCAGCCCGGTTCTTTTTTTAACCAGCCCGGTTCTTTTAACACTTCCAGCTGGAGCTCACGAGCGGCTTTTTGGACAAGATCACGCCGTGTTAGGCTTCCAGAGCCCTGGCTAAACAATTTTACCGGGTCGCCCGGTTCTTTTTTTAACCAGCCCGGTTCTTTTTACACTTCGAGCTGGAGCTCAGCAGCGGCTTTTTGGGCAAGATCACGCCGGGTTAGGCTTCCAGGACCCCGGCTAAGCAATTCCACCGGGCCGCCCGGTTCTTTTTTTTTTCCAGCCCCGGTTCTTTTTACACTTCCAGCTGGAGCTCGGAAGCGGCTTTTTGCACAAGATCACGCCAGGTTAGGCTTCCAGGACCCCGGCTAAGCAGATCAACTTGATACTCCCTAGCCCCCAACAGCCCTTTTTTTTTTATATAACAAATTAACTAGAGTGACGGGAGAGCGACATTTCAGAAAACGTGCTTATCTCGGCGAGAAAAAGCGATTTCGGCCATAAAATTAAAAACGCGTGTAAAACATAAACCAAACGTTGAAATTGGTTATTTCTTCATGTATAATGATCAACTCGATACTCCCTAGCCCCCAACAGCCTTTTTTTTCATTACACTTTAACCAGAGTGACGGGAGAGCGGCATTTCAGAAAACGTGCTTATCTCGGCGAGAAAAAGCGATTTCGGCAATAAAATTTAAAACGCGTGTAAAACATAAACCAAACGATGAAATTGGTTATTTCTTCATGTATAATGATCAACTCGATACTCCCTAGCCCCCAACAGCCTTTTTTTTCATAACACTTTAACCAGAGTGACGGGAGAGCGGCATTTCAGAAAACGTGCTTATCTCGGCGAGAAAAATCGATTTCGGCAATAAAATTTAAAACGCGTGTAAAACATAAACCAAACGATGAAATTGGTTATTTCTTCATGTATAATGATCAACTCGATACTCCCTAGCCCACAACAGCCTTTTTTTTCATAACACTTTAACCAGAGTGACGGGAGAGCGGCATTTCAGAAAACGTGCTTATCTCGGCGAGAAAAAGCGATTTCGGCAATAAAATTTAAAACGCGTGTAAAACATAAACCAAACGATGAAATTGGTTATTTCTTCATGTATAATGATCAACTCGATACTCCCTAGCCCCCAACAGCCTTTTTTTTCATAACACTTTAACCAGAGTGACGGGAGAGCGGCATTTCAGAAAACGTGCTTATCTCGGCAAGAAAAAGCGATTTCGGCAATAAAATTTAAAACGCGTGTAAAACATAAACCAAACGATGAAATTGGTTATTTCTTCATGTATAATGATCAACTCGATACTCCCTAGCCCCCAACAGCCTTTTTTTCATAACACTTTAACCAGAGTGACGGGAGAGCGGCATTTCAGAAAACGTGCTTATCTCGGCGAGAAAAAGCGATTTCGGCAATAAAATTTAAAACGCGTGTAAAACATAAACCAAACGATGAAATTGGTTATTTCTTCATGTATAATGATCAACTCGATACTCCCTAGCCCCCAACAGCCTTTTTTTTCATAACACTTTAACCAGAGTGACGGGAGAGCGGCATTTAAGAAAACGTGCTTATCTCGGCGAGAAAAAGCGATTTCGGCAATAAAATTTAAAACGCGTGTAAAACATAAACCAAGCGATGAAAATGGTTATTTCTTCATGTATAATGATCAACTCGATACTCCCTAGCCCCCAACAGCCTTTTTTTCATAACACTTTAACCAGAGTGACGGGAGAGCGGCATTTCAGAAAACGTGCTTATCTCGGCGAGAAAAAGCGATTTCGGCAATAAAATTTAAAACGCGTGTAAAACATAAACCAAACGATGAAATTGGTAATTTCTTCATGTATAATGATCAACTCGATACTCCCTAGCCCCCAACAGCCTTTTTTTTCATAACACTTTAACCAGAGTGACGGGAGAGCGGCATTTCAGAAAACGTGCTTATCTCAGCGAGAAAAAGCGATTTCGGCAATAAAATTTAAAACGCGTGTAAAACATAAACCAAACGATGAAATTGGTTATTTCTTCATGTATAATGATCAACTCGATACTCCCTAGCCCCCAACAGCCTTTTTTTTCATAACACTTTAACCAGAGTGACGGGAGAGCGGCATTTCAGAAAACGTGCTTATCTCGGCGAGAAAAAGCGATTTTGGCAATAAAATTTAAAACGCGTGTAAAACATAAACCAAACGATGAAATTGGTTATTTCTTCATGTATAATGATCAACTCGAGTCGAGCTCCAGGGAGAGAGGCTGATTTTTCGCTTTTTGAGGCCGACCGACGAACCGGCGCGGGGCGGACTCAAAAGCCCGCAGAGCCGTAGGCACTTAGAAAAGTTTCGCCTTTGGCTGTGAGCTCCAGGGGGAGAGGCTGGTTTTGCGTTATTTTAGGCCGGCTGGAGAACCGGTGCGGGTCGGACGCACAATCCCCGCAGAGCCGTGGGCACTTAGAAATCTTTTGCCAAGTTGGCTCTGAGCGCCTGGTACCTAATATGGAAGTATAGAGGCCGACTTTCGGGCAAGATCACGCCGCGTTAGGCTTCCAGGACCCCGGCTAAGCAATTTTACCGGGCCGCCCGGTTCTTTTTTTGAACCAGCCCGGTTCTTTTTACACTTCCAGCTGGAGCTCAGCAGCGGCTTTTTGCGCAAGATCACGCCGTGTTAAGCTTCCAGAGCCCCGGCTAAGCAATTTTACCGGGTCGCCCGGTTCTTTTTTTTAACCAGCCCGGTTCTTTTTACACTTCCAGCTGGAGCTCAGCAGCGGCTTTTTGGGCAAGATCACGCCGGGTTAGGCTTCCAGGACCCCGGCTAAGCAATTCCACCGGGCCGCCCGGTTCTTTTTTTTATCCAGCCCCGGTTCTTTTTACACTTCCAGCTGGAGCTCGGGAGCGGCTTTTTGCACAAGATCACGCCGTGTTAGGCTTCCAGGACCTCGGCTAAGCAATTTTAACGGGTCGCCCGGTTCTTTTTTGAACCAGCCCGGTTCTTTTTTTTATCCAGCCCGGTTCTTTTTACACTTCCAGCTGGAGCTCGGGAGCGGCTTTTTGCACAAGAACACGCCGTGTTAGGCTTCCAGGACCTCGGCTAAGCAATTTTAACGGGTCGCCCGGTTCTTTTTTGAACCAGCCCGGTTCTTTTTTTGATCCAGCCCGGTTCTTTTTAAACTTCCAGCTGGAGCTCGGGAGCGGCTTTTTGCACAAGATCACGCCGTGTTAGGCTTCCAGGACCTCGGCTAAGCAATTTTAACGGGTCGCCCGGTTCTTTTTTGATCCAGCCCGGTTCTTTTTTTTATCCAGCCTGGTTCTTTTTACACTTCCAGCTGGAGCTCGGGAGCGGCTTTTTGCACAAGATCACGCCGTGTTAGGCTTCCAGGACCTCGGCTAAGCAATTTTAACGGGTCGCCCGGTTCTTTTTTTTATCCAGCCCGGTTCTTTTTTTATCCAGCCCGGTTCTTTTTACACTTCCAGCTGGAGCTCGGGAGCGGCTTTTTGCACAAGATCACGCCGTGTTAGGCTTCCAGGACCTCGGCTAAGCAATTTTAACGGGTCGCCCGGTTCTTTTTTGATCCAGCCCGGTTCTTTTTTTTATCCAGCCCGGTTCTTTTTACACTTCCAGCTGGAGCTCGGGAGCGGCTTTTTGCACAAGAACACGCCGTGTTAGGCTTCCAGGACCTCGGCTAAGCAATTTTAACGGGTCGCCCGGTTCTTTTTTGAACCAGCCCGGTTCTTTTTTTTATCCAGCCCGGTTCTTTTTACACTTCCAGCTGGAGCTCGGGAGCGGCTTTTTGCACAAGAACACGCCGTGTTAGGCTTCCAGGACCTCGGCTAAGCAATTTTAACGGGTCGCCCGGTTCTTTTTTGAACCAGCCCGGTTCTTTTTTTGATCCAGCCCGGTTCAGGCCCGGATCCAGGCCCTAGCCCCCAACAGCCTTTTTTTCATAACACTTTAACCAGAGTGACGGGAGAGCGGCATTTCAGAAAACGTGCTTATCTCGGCGAGAAAAAGCGATTTCGGCAATAAAATTTAAAACGCGTGTAAAACATAAACCAAACGATGAAATTGGTTATTTCTTCATGTATAATGATCAACTCGATACTCCCTAGCCCCCAACAGCCTTTTTTTTCATAACACTTTAACCAGAGTGACGGGAGAGCGGCATTTAAGAAAACGTGCTTATCTCGGCGAGAAAAAGCGATTTCGGCAATAAAATTTAAAACGCGTGTAAAACATAAACCAAGCGATGAAAATGGTTATTTCTTCATGTATAATGATCAACTCGATACTCCCTAGCCCCCAACAGCCTTTTTTTCATAACACTTTAACCAGAGTGACGGGAGAGCGGCATTTCAGAAAACGTGCTTATCTCGGCGAGAAAAAGCGATTTCGGCAATAAAATTTAAAACGCGTGTAAAACATAAACCAAACGATGAAATTGGTAATTTCTTCATGTATAATGATCAACTCGATACTCCCTAGCCCCCAACAGCCTTTTTTTTCATAACACTTTAACCAGAGTGACGGGAGAGCGGCATTTCAGAAAACGTGCTTATCTCAGCGAGAAAAAGCGATTTCGGCAATAAAATTTAAAACGCGTGTAAAACATAAACCAAACGATGAAATTGGTTATTTCTTCATGTATAATGATCAACTCGATACTCCCTAGCCCCCAACAGCCTTTTTTTTCATAACACTTTAACCAGAGTGACGGGAGAGCGGCATTTCAGAAAACGTGCTTATCTCGGCGAGAAAAAGCGATTTTGGCAATAAAATTTAAAACGCGTGTAAAACATAAACCAAACGATGAAATTGGTTATTTCTTCATGTATAATGATCAACTCGAGTCGAGCTCCAGGGAGAGAGGCTGATTTTTCGCTTTTTGAGGCCGACCGACGAACCGGCGCGGGGCGGACTCAAAAGCCCGCAGAGCCGTAGGCACTTAGAAAAGTTTCGCCTTTGGCTGTGAGCTCCAGGGGGAGAGGCTGGTTTTGCGTTATTTTAGGCCGGCTGGAGAACCGGTGCGGGTCGGACGCACAATCCCCGCAGAGCCGTGGGCACTTAGAAATCTTTTGCCAAGTTGGCTCTGAGCGCCTGGTACCTAATATGGAAGTATAGAGGCCGACTTTCGGGCAAGATCACGCCGCGTTAGGCTTCCAGGACCCCGGCTAAGCAATTTTACCGGGCCGCCCGGTTCTTTTTTTGAACCAGCCCGGTTCTTTTTACACTTCCAGCTGGAGCTCAGCAGCGGCTTTTTGCGCAAGATCACGCCGTGTTAAGCTTCCAGAGCCCCGGCTAAGCAATTTTACCGGGTCGCCCGGTTCTTTTTTTTAACCAGCCCGGTTCTTTTTACACTTCCAGCTGGAGCTCAGCAGCGGCTTTTTGGGCAAGATCACGCCGGGTTAGGCTTCCAGGACCCCGGCTAAGCAATTCCACCGGGCCGCCCGGTTCTTTTTTTTATCCAGCCCCGGTTCTTTTTACACTTCCAGCTGGAGCTCGGGAGCGGCTTTTTGCACAAGATCACGCCGTGTTAGGCTTCCAGGACCTCGGCTAAGCAATTTTAACGGGTCGCCCGGTTCTTTTTTGAACCAGCCCGGTTCTTTTTTTTATCCAGCCCGGTTCTTTTTACACTTCCAGCTGGAGCTCGGGAGCGGCTTTTTGCACAAGAACACGCCGTGTTAGGCTTCCAGGACCTCGGCTAAGCAATTTTAACGGGTCGCCCGGTTCTTTTTTGAACCAGCCCGGTTCTTTTTTTGATCCAGCCCGGTTCTTTTTAAACTTCCAGCTGGAGCTCGGGAGCGGCTTTTTGCACAAGATCACGCCGTGTTAGGCTTCCAGGACCTCGGCTAAGCAATTTTAACGGGTCGCCCGGTTCTTTTTTGATCCAGCCCGGTTCTTTTTTTTATCCAGCCTGGTTCTTTTTACACTTCCAGCTGGAGCTCGGGAGCGGCTTTTTGCACAAGATCACGCCGTGTTAGGCTTCCAGGACCTCGGCTAAGCAATTTTAACGGGTCGCCCGGTTCTTTTTTTTATCCAGCCCGGTTCTTTTTTTATCCAGCCCGGTTCTTTTTACACTTCCAGCTGGAGCTCGGGAGCGGCTTTTTGCACAAGATCACGCCGTGTTAGGCTTCCAGGACCTCGGCTAAGCAATTTTAACGGGTCGCCCGGTTCTTTTTTGATCCAGCCCGGTTCTTTTTTTTATCCAGCCCGGTTCTTTTTACACTTCCAGCTGGAGCTCGGGAGCGGCTTTTTGCACAAGAACACGCCGTGTTAGGCTTCCAGGACCTCGGCTAAGCAATTTTAACGGGTCGCCCGGTTCTTTTTTGAACCAGCCCGGTTCTTTTTTTTATCCAGCCCGGTTCTTTTTACACTTCCAGCTGGAGCTCGGGAGCGGCTTTTTGCACAAGAACACGCCGTGTTAGGCTTCCAGGACCTCGGCTAAGCAATTTTAACGGGTCGCCCGGTTCTTTTTTGAACCAGCCCGGTTCTTTTTTTGATCCAGCCCGGTTCTTTTTAAACTTCCAGCTGGAGCTCGGGAGCGGCTTTTTGCACAAGATCACGCCGTGTTAGGCTTCCAGGACCTCGGCTAAGCAATTTTAACGGGTCGCCCGGTTCTTTTTTGATCCAGCCCGGTTCTTTTTTTTATCCAGCCTGGTTCTTTTTACACTTCCAGCTGGAGCTCGGGAGCGGCTTTTTGCACAAGATCACGCCGTGTTAGGCTTCCAGGACCTCGGCTAAGCAATTTTAACGGGTCGCCCGGTTCTTTTTTTTATCCAGCCCGGTTCTTTTTAAACTTCCAGCTGGAGCTCAGCAGCGGCTTTTTGCACAAGATCACGCCGGGTTAGGCTTCCAGGACCTCGGCTAAGCACTTCTAACGGGTCGCCCGGTTCTTTTTTTTATCCAGCCCGGTTCTTTTTACACTTCCAGCTGGAGCTCAGCAGCGGCTTTTTGCACAAGATCACGCCGGGTTAGGCTTCCAGGACCTCGGCTAAGCAATTTTACCGGCCCGCCCGGTTCTTTTTTTTATCCAGCCCGGTTCTTTTTACACTTCCAGCTGGAGCTCAGCAGCGGCTTTTTGCACAAGATCACGCCGGGTTACGGTTCCAGGACCTCGGCTAAGCAATTTTAACGGGCCGCCCGGTTCTTTTTTTGATCCAGCCCGGTTCTTTTTACACTTCCAGCTGGAGCTCAGCAGCGGCTTTTTGCACAAGATCACGCCGGGTTAGGCTTCCAGGACCTCGGCTAAGCACTTCTAACGGGCCCTGGTCCACCCCTGCCAGCGCATTTCAAAACTTGGCATTAATTTCGACCTAAGAGACGAAGTCTGATTTTTTTCTACCACTTGGGCGGCCTTTTTGCACCCAGAACACCCGCACCGGCACCATAAATTCGAAGGGTGCCGAGTGCGTCGGCGCAGATTCTGCGACGGAGTGACACTTCCCTCTTGTGGACATTCGGCGGTAGGTGAAATGCGCACTCGGTCTTCTCTTTTCTTTTCCTTCCAGTGAAACTTTGGCAACATTCTGCGAGCTGCTGGCTTCCAGAACCTCGGCCAAGCAGGTGGAGGATTTTTTTCCACTTCCAGCTGGAGGTGAGGAGGGACTTTTTGGGCAAGATCACGCCGACTTAGCAAGCAAGGTGGAAGTGCCAGCATGCTCCGTGGCTGGAAGTGTGGATGTGCCAGCACCCTCCGTGCCTATGGAAGTGTGGAGCTCCAGCACCCTCCGTGCCTATGGAAGTGTGGAGCTCCAGCACCCTCCGTGCCTATGGAAGTGTGGAGCTCCAGCACCCTCCGTGCCTATGGAAGTGTGGAGCTCCAGCACCCTCCGTGCCTATGGAAGTGTGGAGCTCCAGCACCCTCCGTGCCTATGGAAGTGTGGAGCTCCAGCACCCTCCCTGCCTATGGAAGTGTGGAGCTCCAGCACCCTCCCTGCCTATGGAAGTGTGGAGCTCCAGCACCCTCCCTGCCTATGGAAGTGTGGAGCTCCAGCACCCTCCCTGCCTATGGAAGTGTGGAGCTCCAGCACCCTCCCTGCCTATGGAAGTGTGGAGCTCCAGCACCCTCCCTGCCTATGGAAGTGTGGAGCTCCAGCACCCTCCCTGCCTATGGAAGTGTGGAGCTCCAGCACCCTCCCTGCCTATGGAAGTGTGGAGCTCCAGCACCCTCCCTGCCTATGGAAGTGTGGAGCTCCAGCACCCTCCCTGCCTATGGAAGTGTGGAGCTCCAGCACCCTCCGTGCCTATGGAAGTGTGGAGCTCCAGCACCCTCCCTGCCTATGGAAGTGTGGAGCTCCAGCACCCTCCCTGCCTATGGAAGTGTGGAGCTCCAGCACCCTCCCTGCCTATGGAAGTGTGGAGCTCCAGCACCCTCCCTGCCTATGGAAGTGTGGAGCTCCAGCACCCTCCCTGCCTATGGAAGTGTGGAGCTCCAGCACCCTCCCTGCCTATGGAAGTGTGGAGCTCCAGCACCCTCCCTGCCTATGGAAGTGTGGAGCTCCAGCACCCTCCCTGCCTATGGAAGTGTGGAGCTCCAGCACCCTCCGTGCCTATGGAAGTGTGGAGCTCCAGCACCCTCCCTGCCTATGGAAGTGTGGAGCTCCAGCACCCTCCCTGCCTATGGAAGTGTGGAGCTCCAGCACCCTCCCTGCCTATGGAAGTGTGGAGCTCCAGCACCCTCCCTGCCTATGGAAGTGTGGAGCTCCAGCACCCTCCCTGCCTATGGAAGTGTGGAGCTCCAGCACCCTCCCTGCCTATGGAAGTGTGGAGCTCCAGCACCCTCCCTGCCTATGGAAGTGTGGAGCTCCAGCACCCTCCCTGCCTATGGAAGTGTGGAGCTCCAGCACCCTCCCTGCCTATGGAAGTGTGGAGCTCCAGCACCCTCCCTGCCTATGGAAGTGTGGAGCTCCAGCACCCTCCGTGCCTATTGAAGTGTGGAGCTCCAGCACCCTCCCTGCCTATGGAAGTGTGGAGCTCCAGCACCCTCCCTGCCTATGGAAGTGTGGAGCTCCAGCACCCTCCCTGCCTATGGAAGTGTGGAGCTCCAGCACCCTCCCTGCCTATGGAAGTGTGGAGCTCCAGCACCCTCCCTGCCTATGGAAGTGTGGAGCTCCAGCACCCTCCCTGCCTATGGAAGTGTGGAGCTCCAGCACCCTCCCTGCCTATGGAAGTGTGGAGTTCCAGCACCCTCCCTGCCTATGGAAGTGTGGAGCTCCAGCACCCTCCCTGCCTATGGAAGTGTGGAGCTCCAGCACCCTCCCTGCCTATGGAAGTGTGGAGCTCCAGCACCCTCCCTGCCTATGGAAGTGTGGAGCTCCAGCACCCTCCCTGCCTATGGAAGTGTGGAGCTCCAGCACCCTCCCTGCCTATGGAAGTGTGGAGCTCCAGCACCCTCCCTGCCTATGGAAGTGTGGAGCTCCAGCACCCTCCCTGCCTATGGAAGTGTGGAGCTCCAGCACCCTCCGTGCCTGGAGCTATGGAGCTCTGGAGCTCTGGAGCTCTGGAGCTATGGAGCTATGGAAGTATGGAGCTATGGAGCTATGGAGCTCTGGAGCTCTGGAGCTATGGAGCTATGGAGCTATGGAGCTCTGGAGCTCTGGAGCTATGGAGCTATGGAAGTATGGAGCTATGGAGCTATGGATGTATGGAGCTATGGAAGTATGGAGCTATGGAGCTATGGAAGTCTGGAGCTATGGAAGTATGGAGCTATGGAGCTATGGAAGTATGGAGCTATGGAGCTCTGGTGCTATGGAGCTATGGAGCTCTGGAGGTATGGAGCTCTGGAGGTATGGAGCTCTGGTGCTATGGAGCTATGGAGCTCTGGAGGTATGGAGCTATGGAGGTATGGAGCTCTGGTGCTATGGAGGTATGGAGCTCTGGTGCTATGGAGCTATGGAGCTCTGGTGCTATGGAGCTATGGAGGTATGGAGGTATGGAGCTATGGAGGTATGGAGCTCTGGTGCTATGGAGCTATGGAGCTCTGGTGCTATGGAGCTATGGAGCTCTGGAGGTATGGAGCTCTGGAGGTATGGAGCTATGGAGCTCTGGTGCTATGGAGCTATGGAGCTCTGGTGCTATGGAGCTCTGGTGCTATGGAGCTCTGGTGCTATGGAGCTATGGAGCTCTGGTGCTATGGAGCTATGGAGCTCTGGAGGTATGGAGCTCTGGAGGTATGGAGCTATGGAGCCCTGGAGCTCTGGAGGTATGGAGCTATGGTGCTATGGAGCTCTGAAGCCATGGAGCTCTGGTGCTATGGAGCTCTGGAGCTCTGGAGGTATGGAGCTATGGAGGTATGGAGCCACCAGCCAGCACCCTCCGTGGCTGGATCAATGGAAGTGTTTTAGGTACCAGGCAGCCAAAGGGCCGAGGCCTCACGCTCGACCACGCCGGCGCAGAGTTCCAGCCGCTCGGATAAGCTCTGTCACTCACCCGCCGCGCAGCCACCGGTAACGGGGAAATGTCGCCGCCTGGCGGACACGCCGTTGTAAATGAATGGGCTTTCGCACTTAGTGCAATTTTAGCCAACTCTCTGACTGGAGCTATGGAAGTATGGAGCTATGGAGCCACCAGCCACCCAGGCTGGAGCTATGGAGCTCTGGAGGTATGGAGCTCTGGTGCTATGGAAGTATGGAGCTATGGAGCTATGGAAGTATGGAGCTATGGAGCTATGGAAGTATGGAGCTCTGGAGCTATGGAGCCACCAGCCAGCACCCTCCGTGGCTCAACCACGCCGGCCCAGAGTTCCAGCCGCTCGGCTTCACTCTCTCACAAGCCCCGCCTGGAGCTCCCCGGCCCACCCCTGGTACCTCAACTACCGAGGCCAGCCGCTCGACCACGCCGGCGCAGAGTTCCAGCCGCTCGGATAAGCTCTGCCACTCTCCCGCTAAGCAGCCACCGGTAACGGGGAAATGTCGCCGCCTTGTGGACACGCCCTTGTAAATGAATGGGCTTTCGCACTTAGTGCAATTTTCGCCAGCTCCGTGGCTGCAAGTATGGAGCTATGGAGCCACCAGCCAGGCTGGAGCTCTGGAGCTCTGGCAGTATGGAGCTATGGAGCTCTGGAGGTATGGAGCTCTGGTGCTATGGAGCTATGGAGCTCTGGTGCTATGGAGCTATGGAGCTCTGGTGCTATGGATGTATGGAGCTCTGGAGGTATGGAGCTATGGAGGTATGGAGCTATGGAGCCCTGGAGCTATGGAGCTATGGAGCTATGGAGCTCTGGAGCTCTGGAGCTATGGAAGTATGGAGCTATGGAAGTATGGAGCTATGGAGCTCTGGAGCTATGGAGCTATGGAAGTATGGAGCTATGGAGCTATGGAAGTATGGAGCTATGGAGCTCTGGGGCTATGGAAGTATGGAGCTGTGGAGCGTTGGAGCTATGGAGCCACCAGCCAGCACCCTCCGTGGCTCAACCACGCCGGCCCAGAGTTCCAGCCGCTCGGCTTCACTCTCTCACAAGCCCCGCCTGTAGCTCCCCAGCCCGCCCCTGGTACCTCAACTACCGAGGCCAGCCGCTCGACCAGGCCGGCCGAGAGTTCCAGCCGCTCGGATTCACTCTCTCACAAGACCCGCCTGGAGCTCCCCGCCCCACCCCTGGTACCTCAACTACCGAGGCCAGCCGCTCGACCACGCCGGCGCAGAGTTCCAGCCGCTCGGATGAGCTCTGCCACTCTCCCGCCGCGCAGCCACCGGTAACGGGGAAATGTCGCCGCCTTGTGGACACGCCGTTGTAAATGAATGGGCTTTCGCACTTAGTGCAATTTTCGCCAACTCTGTGACTGGTGCTATGGAAGTATGGAGCTCTGGTGCTATGGAAGTATGGAGCTATGGAGCTCTGGTGCTATGGAGCTATGGAGCTCTGGAGGTATGGAGCTCTGGAGGTATGGAGCTCTGGCGCTATGGAGCTATGGAGCTCTGGAGGTATGGAGCTATGGAGGTATGGAGCTCTGGTGCTATGGAGCTATGGAGCTCTGGTGCTATGGAGCTATGGAGCTCTGGAGGTATGGAGCTCTGGAGGTATGGAGCTCTGGTGCTATGGAGCTATGGAGCTCTGGTGCTATGGAGCTATGGAGCTCTGGAGGTATGGAGCTCTGGAGGTATGGAGCTCTGGTGCTATGGAGCTATGGAGCTCTGGTGCTATGGAGCTCTGGTGCTATGGAGCTATGGAGCTCTGGAGGTATGGAGCTCTGGAGGTATGGAGCTCTGGTGCTATGGAGCTATGGAGCTCTGGTGCTATGGAGCTATGGAGCTCTGGAGGTATGGAGCTCTGGAGGTATGGAGCTCTGGTGCTATGGAGCTATGGAGCTCTGGTGCTATGGAGCTATGGAGCTCTGGAGCTCTGGTGCTATGGAGCTATGGAGCTCTGGTGCTATGGAGCTCTGGTGCTATGGAGCTATGGAGCTCTGGAGGTATGGAGCTCTGGAGGTATGGAGCTCTGGAGGTATGGAGCTACGGAGCTATGGAAGTATGGAGCTATGGAAGTACGGAGCTCTGGAGCTCTGGAGCTATGGAGCTCTGGAGCTCTGGAGCTCTGGAGCTCTGGAGCTATGGAGCTATGGAAGTATGGAAGTATGGAGCTATGGAGCTATGGAAGTATGGAGCCACCAGCCAGCACCCTCCGTGGCTCATCCACGCCGGCCCAGAGTTCCAGCCGCTCGGCTTCACTCTCTCACAAGCCCCGCCTGGAGCTCGCCAGCCCGCCCCTGGTACCTCAACTACCGAGGCCAGCCGCTCGACCAGGCCGGCCCAGAGTTCCAGCCGCTCGGATGAGCTCTGCCACTCTCCCGCCGCGCAGCCACCGGTAACGGGGAAATGTCGCCGCCTTGTGGACACGCCCTTGTAAATGAATGGGCTTTCGCACTTAGTGCAATTTTCGCCAACTCTCTGACTGGAGCTATGGAAGTATGGAGCTCTGGAGCTCTGGAGCTATGGAGCTATGGAGCTATGGAGCTCTGGGGCTATGGAAGTATGGAGCTATGGAGCTATGGAGCTATGGAGCTATGGAGCTCTGGAGCTCTGGAGCTATGGAGCTATGGAAGTAGGGAGCTATGGAGCTATGGATGTATGGAGCTATGGAGCCACCAGCCAGCCAGGCTGGAGCTATGGAAGTATGGAGCCATGGAGCTCTGGAGCTATGGAAGTATGGAGCTATGGAGCTATGGAGCTCTGGAGCTATGGAGCTCTGGAGCTATGGAGCTCTGGTGCTATGGAGCTATGGAGCTCTGGTGCTATGGAGCTATGGAGCTCTGGTGCTATGGAGCTACGGAGCTATGGAAGTATGGAGCTATGGAAGTACGGAGCTCTGGAGCTCTGGAGCTATGGAGCTCTGGAGCTCTGGAGCTATGGAGCTATGGAAGTATGGAAGTATGGAGCTATGGAGCTATGGAAGTATGGAGCTATGGAGCCACCAGCCAGCACCCTCCGTGGCTCATCCACGCCGGCCCAGAGTTCCAGCCGCTCGGCTTCACTCTCTCACAAGACCCGCCTGGAGCTCCCCGGCCCACCCCTGGTACCTCAACTACCGAGGCCTCACGCTCGACCACGCCGGCGCAGAGTTCCAGCCGCTCGGATGAGCTCTGTCACTCTCCCGCCGCGCAGCCACCGGTAACGGGGAAATGTCGCCGCCTTGTGGACACGCCGTTGTAAATGAATGGGCTTTCGCACTTAGTGCAATTTTCGCCAACTCTCTGACTTAGAGCTATGGAAGTATGGAGCTATGGAGCCACCAGCCACCCAGGCTGGAGCTATGGAGCTCTGGAGGTATGGAGCTCTGGTGCTATGGAAGTATGGAGCTCTGGTGCTATGGAGCTCTGGTGCTATGGAGCTATGGAGCTCTGGTGCTATGGAGCGATGGAGCTCTGGAGGTATGGAGCTCTGGAGGTATGGAGCTCTGGAGGTATGGAGCTATGGAGCCCTGGAGCTCTGGAGGTATGGAGCTATGGTGCTATGGAGCTCTGAAGCCATGGAGCTCTGGTGCTATGGAGCTATGGAGCTCTGGAGGTATGGAGCTCTGGTGCTATGGAGCTCTGGTGCTATGGAGCTATGGAGCTCTGGTGCTATGGAGCTATGGAGCTCTGGAGGTATGGAGCTCTGGAGGTATGGCGCTCTGGTGCTATGGAGCTATGGAGCTCTGGTGCTATTGAGCTATGGAGCTCTGGAGGTATGGAGCTCTGGAGGTATGGAGCTCTGGTGCTATGGAGCTATGGAGCTCTGGTGCTATGGAGCTATGGAGCTCTGGTGCTATGGAGCTATGGAGCTCTGGTGCTATGGAGCTCTGGTGCTATGGAGCTATGGAGCTCTGGAGGTATGGAGCTCTGGAGCTATGGAGCTATGGAGCTATGGAGGTATGGAGCTACGGAGCTATGGAAGTATGGAGCTATGGAAGTACGGAGCTCTGGAGCTCTGGAGCTATGGAGCTCTGGAGCTCTGGAGCTATGGAGCTATGGAGCTATGGAAGTATGGAGCTATGGAGCTATGGAAGTATGGAGCTATGGAGCCACCAGCCAGCACCCTCCGTGGCTCATCCACGCCGGCCCAGAGTTCCAGCCGCTCGGCTTCACTCTCTCACAAGACCCGCCTGGAGCTCCCCGGCCCACCCCTGGTACCTCAACTACCGAGGCCTCACGCTCGACCACGCCGGCGCAGAGTTCCAGCCGCTCGGATGAGCTCTGTCACTCTCCCGCCGCGCAGCCACCGGTAACGGGGAAATGTCGCCGCCTTGTGGACACGCCGTTGTAAATGAATGGGCTTTCGCACTTAGTGCAATTTTCGCCAACTCTCTGACTTAGAGCTATGGAAGTATGGAGCTATGGAGCCACCAGCCACCCAGGCTGGAGCTATGGAGCTCTGGAGGTATGGAGCTCTGGTGCTATGGAAGTATGGAGCTCTGGTGCTATGGAGCTCTGGTGCTATGGAGCTATGGAGCTCTGGTGCTATGGAGCTATGGAGCTCTGGAGGTATGGAGCTCTGGAGGTATGGAGCTCTGGAGGTATGGAGCTATGGAGCCCTGGAGCTCTGGAGGTATGGAGCTATGGTGCTATGGAGCTCTGAAGCCATGGAGCTCTGGTGCTATGGAGCTATGGAGCTCTGGAGGTATGGAGCTCTGGTGCTATGGAGCTCTGGTGCTATGGAGCTATGGAGCTCTGGTGCTATGGAGCTATGGAGCTCTGGTGCTATGGAGCTATGGAGCTATGGTGCTATGGAGCTCTGGTGCTATGGAGCTATGGAGCTCTGGAGGTATGGAGCTCTGGAGGTATGGAGCTCTGGTGCTATGGAGCTATGGAGCTCTGGTGCTATGGAGCTATGGTGCTATGGAGCTATGGAGCTCTGGTGCTATGGAGCTATGGAGCTCTGGTGCTATGGAGCTCTGGAGCTCTGGAGGTATGGAGCCACCAGCCAGCACCCTCCGTGGCTGGATCAATGGAAGTGTTTTAGGTACCAGGCAGCCAAAGGGCCGAGGCCTCACGCTCGACCACGCCGGCGCAGAGTTCCAGCCGCTCGGATGAGCTCTGCCACTCACCCGCCGCGCAGCCACCGGTAACGGGGAAATGTCGCCGCCTTGTGGACACGCCGTTGTAAATGAATGGGCTTTCGCACTTAGTGCAATTTTCGCCAACTCTCTGACTTAGAGCTATGGAAGTATGGAGCTATGGAGCCACCAGCCACCCAGGCTGGAGCTATGGAGCTCTGGAGGTATGGAGCTCTGGTGCTATGGAAATATGGAGCTCTGGTGCTATGGAAGTATGGAGCTCTGGTGCTATGGAAGTATGGAGCTATGGAAGTATGGAGCTCTGGTGCTATGGAGCTATGGAGCTCTGGTGCTATGGAGCTATGGAGCTCTGGTGCTATGGAGCTATGGAGCTCTGGAGGTATGGAGCTCTGGTGCTATGGAGCTCTGGAGCTCTGGTGCTATGGAGCTCTGGTGCTATGGAGCTATGGAGCTCTGGAGGTATGGAGCCACCAGCCAGCACCCTCCGTGGCTGGATCAATGGAAGTGTTTTAGGTACCAGGCAGCCAAAGGGCCAGGGCCTCACGCTCGACCACGCCGGCGCAGAGTTCCAGCCGCTCGGATAAGCTCTGTCACTCACCCGCCGCGCAGCCA